>NC_086275.1:3168204-3284665 GCF_021018805.1 Prinia subflava | reverse complement strand
AACCCAAACAAACAAAAAAACCCCCAAAACAACAACAAAAAACCCCCCCAAAAAACCCACCAAAAAAAAAAAACCACCAACCCCCCCCACCCAAAAAACCCCAAACAAAAAAACCCCCAAAAACAACAGCAAAAAAAACCACCCAAAACCCCCCAAAAAACCCAAACAAACAAAAAAACTGCAAAACCACAAAAAAACCCCAAAAAACCCACCAAAAAACAAACAAACAACCCAACCCCAAACCCCCCCAAAAACCCCAAACAAACAAAAAAACCCCAAAAAACCCCACAAAAAACCAAAAAAACCACCAAAAAAAACCAACCAACCCAAAAAAACCCCCACCTAAAAAACCCCAAACAAAAAAAAAAAACCCAAAAACAACAACAACAAAAAACCCAAACCCCAACCCCCCCCAAAAAACCCAAACAAACAAAAAAACCGCAAAACCCACAAAAAAAATCCCAAAAAAAACCCACAAAAAACCAAAAAACACCAAAAACCAACCAACCCCAAAAAACCCCCCACCCAAAAACCCCAAACAAACAAAAAAACCTCAAAACCCACAAGAAAACCCCAAAAAACCCCACAAAAATCCAAAAAACCACCCCAATCCCCCCCCAAAAAACCCCAAACAAACAAAAAAAAACCCCAAAAACAACAGCAAAAAAACCCAAACCCCAAACCCCCCCCAAAAAACCCCAAACAAACAAAAAACCCGCAAAACCCACAAAAACCCCCAAAAAAACCCACCAAAAAAAACCCACCAACCCAACCCCAAAACCCCCCCCAAAAAAACCCAAACAAACAAAAAAACCCCAACCCCACAAAAATCCCCCAAAAACCCACCAAAAAAAACCCAAAAACCCACCAACCAAACAAATAAACCCACAAAAAAACCCCTCAAAAAACCCCCCCAAAAAACACCAAAAAAAACCCCCCCACCCCAACCCCCCCCCAAAAACCCCAAACAAACAAAAAAACCCCCAAACCCCCCCCAAAACCCCCCCAAAAAACCCCACCAAAAATAAACCCCAAAAAAGCACCAACCAAACAAAAAAAACCCACAAAAAAACCCCAAAAAACCCCCCAAAAAACCACTAAAAAAACCCAACAAACAAACCCCACAAAAACCCCCCAACCCCCAAAAAAAAAACCACAAAAAAAAAAACCCAAAAAACCACCAACCAAACAAAAAAACCCCCACAAAAAATCTCCCAAAAACCCCCCAAAACCCAACCCCCAAAAAAAACCCACCAAAAAAAACCCACCAAAAAAACCCAACAAACAAACAAAAAAACCCCCAAAAACCCCCTCAAAAAACCCCCCAAAAAAACCCCCCAAAAACCCCCCAAAAACCCCCCAAAACCCAACCCCCCAAAAACCAAAAAAACCAAAAAAATCCCCCCCAAACCAAACCAACCAAAACAAAACAAAACCCCCCCAAACCCCCCCCCAAAAAATCCACCAACCAAACAAAAAAACCCCACAAAAAACCCTCCCAAAAAACCCCCAAAAACCCAACCCCCCAAAAAAACCAAAACAAAAAACCCAACCCCCCCAAAAACCAAAAAAAAACCAAAAAAATCCCCCCCAAACCAAACCAAACCAAACCAAACCAAACCAAACCAAACCAAACCAAACAAAACCCCCAAAAATCCGAATTTTAATCCGAACCCTGCGGGAATTCGCCCCTCAGCACCAACACCTGCGAGGGTTTGGGACATTTCCCCTAAAACCTCCCAAATTTCCCCTGGGCCACCCCCGGCCCCTTCCTTTCCTGCAGAAATTCCATTTTTCCAGGTGATTTTTTCTTTCCAGCAGGTGGCAGGGACAGCCCGGGATGAGACCCCCGGAGGAGGGGAGGGGTCTGGGCAAAATTCCAAATTTCTTTGGAATTTTCAGCCTCTGGAGCAGGAAAAACCCCCTTGAGGGACATTTCTGAGCCCGGAATAAAGAAGGAAAAGGAGAATCGGGGAGAGATTTTTATTTTTTACAGGGGGATGGGGGCCAGAATTCCAAGGAAATAAAATATTCCGAGGAGATTGTGAAATCCCTCGGCCCACGCTGTTTTCCCGATGGAATTCTGCTGGAATTCCGCTGGAATTCTGCTGGAATTTTGCTGGAATTTTGCTGGAATTCTGCTGGAATTCTGCTGGAATTCCGCTGGAATTTTGCTGGAATTCTGCTGGAATTCCGCTGGAATTCTGCTGGAATTCTGCTGGAATTCCGCTGGAATTTTGCTGGAATTCCGCTGGAATTTTGCTGGAATTCTGCTGGAATTCTGCTGGAATTCTGCTGGAATTCTGCTGGAATTCCGCTGGAATTTTGCTGGAATTCTGCTGGAATTCTGCTGGAATTTTGCTGGAATTCTTCTGGAATTCTTCTGGAATTCTGCTGGAATTTTGCTGGAATTCTGCTGGAATTCTGCTGGAATTTTGCTGGAATTCTTCTGGAATTCCGCTGGAATTCTGCTGGAATTCTGCTGGAATTCTTCTGGAATTCTGCTGGAATTTTGCTGGAATTCTTCTGGAATTCTTCTGGAATTTTGCTGGAATTTTGCTGGAATTCCGCTGGAATTCTGCTGGAATTCTGCTGGAATTCCTCTGGAATTCCGCTGGAATTCTGCTGGAATTTTGCTGGAATTCTGCTGGAATTCTGCTGGAATTCTTCTGGAATTCTGCTGGAATTCTGCTGGAATTTTGCTGGAATTCTGCTGGAATTCTGCTGGAATTCCGCTGGAATTCCTCTGGAATTCTCTGCGCTGAGACTGAGCTGGGAAATGCCACAGGGTGAGGGAATCCGGGAGGGGACACAGGGACAAGGAGGGGTGGCACATTCCCGGCTCTGGACAGCGGGAAAAATCAGAATTCCCATAGAATCCTCCCTCCCCGTGCCCTGCCATGCACTCAGTGCCACCCCCCGGCATTTTTGAGGTGTTTAATTAAATTTTTTAATGTAATTTATCCAAATTAAAGCCTTTTCCTTGGATAGGAGAGCAGCAGAGGGGCCTCACACCGAGGGCACATTCCCAGATCCTCCTCTCCTGGTGCTGAAGATGCTCCAGGATTCCCAAAACAAGACCAGGCTCCTTAAAAAATATATATATATATTTAAAAAAAATCCCTCTGCTGCAGGCGCTGAAAAAGGGTTTGATTTCAGATGTTAAAAATATTTATTAATATTTATTAATATAATATAATATAGTATAATATAGTATAATATAGTCTAATATAGTATAATATAGTATAATATAGTATAATATAATAACTAGAATAGAATAGAAGAAATATATTATTATATAATAAATATAATATAATATAATAAATAGGGTATAATATAATATAATATAATATAACATAATATAATATAATAAATAGGGTATAATATAATATAATATAATATAATATAATATAATATAATATAACATAATATAATATAATACAATATAATATAATACAATAAAACATAATACAATACAATACAATATAATAAAACATAATACAATACAATACAAACATTATAATATAATAATAATATAAATATTTATAAATTTGTATTTTTACACTTCACTGAGGAGGATTCAGGCCTGGGAGAGGTTCCATGGAGTCCTGGAATGGTTTGGGTGGGAAGGGACCCGAAATCCCACCCAGGGCCACCCCTGCCATGTGACAGGGACACCTCCCACTGTCCCCGATTGTCCCAGCCTGACCTTGGGCACTGCCAGGGATCCAGGGGCAGCCTCAGCTCCTCTGGGAATTCCATCCCAGCCAGGAATTCCTTCCCAAAATCCCACCCAAATCTCCCCTTTCCCAGTTTGAAGCCATTCCCTGTGTCCTGTCCCTCTGTCCCTTGTCCCCAGTCCCTCTCCAGCTCTCCTGGAGCCCCTTCAGACCCTGGAGGGGCTCTGAGCTCTCCCTGGAGCCTTCCCTGCTCCCTTGGGCACTTCCAGGGATCCAGGGGCAGCCACAGCTCCTCTGGAATTCCAGCCCAGCCCCTCCTCATCCTCATTCCTTCCCAAAACCCAGCCCTGCCCTCTGGCAGTGGCAGCCGTTCCCTGTGTCCTGTCCCCCCAGGCTCTGTCCCAGTTTCTCTCTCCACTGGCAACTCCCAGAGCCTGGAAAACCCAGCACGATCTGCTGAGAGCTGGGAATGCTCACCTGGAGAGGGGAGGGATCCAGGGAGAGCTTCCAGCACATTCCAGGACCTGGAGGGGCTCCAGGAGAGCTGGAGAGGGGCTGGGGACAAGGGACAGAGGGACAGGACACAGGGAATGGCTTCAAACTGGGAAAGGAGAGATTTAAATGGGATTTTGGGAAGGAATTCCTGGCTGGGATGGAATTCCCAGAGGAGCTGTGGCTGCCCCTGGATCCCTGGAAGTGTCCAAGGGAGAAGGGAAGGTTTGGGAAGGGAAGGGAAGGGAAGGGAAGGGAAGGGAAGGGAAGAGAAGAGAAGAGAAGAGAAGAGAAGAGAAGAGAAGAAGAGAAGAGAAGAGAAGAGAAGAGAAGAGAAGAGAAGAGAAGAGAAGAGAAGAGAAGAGAAGAGAAGAGAAGAGAAGAGAAGAGAAGAGAAGAGAAGAGAAGAGAAGAGAAGAGAAGAGAAGAGAAGAGAAGAGAGAAGAGAAGAGAAGAGAAGGCTCCAGGGAGAGCTCAGAGCCCCTGGCAGGGCCTGAAGGGGCTCCAGGAGAGCTGGAGAGGGGCTGGGGACAAGGGACAGAGGGACAGGACACAGGGAATGGCTTCAAACTGGGAAAGGGGAGATTTAAATGGGATTTTTGGGAGGAATTCCTTGGTGGGCTGGAATTCCAGAGGAGCTGTGGCTGCCCCTGGATCCCTGGCAGTGCCCAAGGCCAGGCTGGAGCCCCCTGGGACAGTGGCAAATGTCCCTGCCCACGGGGACAGGGATGATCTTTAATTTCCCTTCCAACCCAACCCATTCCAAGATTCCCCAATCACCCCAGACCTGGATCCTCCCCCTGGATCTCCCGGCCAGGCTCCTCTTTGTTTTCTGTTTATTCTCCTCTCCTCCACTCATGAATATTTATCTGGAGCTCCAAAATAGCCAAGAGCACTTTAATCAGGGCCTATCTGCAGCCTAATCAGGGATCAGACTAATCAGGAATTCAGGGCTCCAGCTCCTGCTGCAGGAGGCAGGAGTTTGCTCCCACCTCCAGTTTGGCAAAGCCTCTTTTGCCCCTTTCCCAGTTCCCAGAGGAGAATTCCTGGAGTTTTCTGCTCACATCTGGTGGTTTAGAGCTTCTCAGCTGGAGCGGGGAGTGCTGGAGGTGCCACCAGAGCCGGGGTTGTCACCAGGGAATCACGGAGAGGGCGCGGTGCTAATTCAGCACCTCCGGTGCTTCCAGCCGATTGTGCCAAATCTCGATTTTTTTCTGGAATTTTCTCACGTGGCTGGGGTTGGATCCTGCTTGCAGGTCTCAGGGTTGTAGTTTTCCTGGGATTCTCCTCGGGGTTGGTGTTCCCCAAGGTGCTCAGGGTTCCCCCCAGGGTTGCTGTTCCCTGGGAGTTTCCTCTGGGTTGCTGTTCCCAGAGTTAATCAGGTTTTTCCCCAGGGTTGCTGTTCCCAGAGTTAATCAGGTTTTCAGTCTTCTCTTTGCCCTGGGTGTTTCACACCAGAGGTAGAGACGACGAGCTGAGTCCCCAGTGTGTCACCCTGGTTTTGAAGACTTTTTTAAGCCTTCTGTATTGTTCTTCATATTGGAGGCAGAAGTTTCACCTTATCACACTTTCTACTATAAACACTGGCCATGTTTTGCTAACTGTCTTTTATTGTTTACATATTTCTAGGTAGGAGGAGAAATGTGATTGACAGTTAGCTCGACCAACGTGGATTGAGAGGTGGAATTCCATCCTCCAATCCACGGGCACCATGAGAAATGTATAAAACTGAGTTTTGTAAATAAACTCGCTCTCTTTTCCTGCTTCGCTCACCAGCGTGACCTCGTGTGGTTCTTCCCGTGTCCACTGTGACACCAGTGCACATTTCCAAGCTGAGTCCTCAGTGCACATTTCCAAGGTTTTTATTCTTCATTATCTCAGTTCTGTCCCAGCTCTGCAGGGCGTCCCCAGCACAGGACTGGGGCAGACTGGGACAGATCAGAGCCCCTTATGTACAGTACCCCTGACCCAAGCACCGTCCAAAATGAACTTTTTATTTACAAAATTGTACCAATACCTACTGCCTATACTAACATGTCAGTTCTACCCTAAACCAATCTCTAAAACCCAACTCGGCACAAGATGGGGACGAGAGCAAGAACAAGGAGCACAGGGGCCACTCCCCAATTCCTCCATCTTGTCTCTTCAGCCCCACATGCTAAGAATCCTAATTTCTATATTTATATTCTATAATAAACCATCCACTACTTATTTCAAATTCTTAGGATTTGTGATTCTTCCTGCGTGTGAGTGTTCACTGCCATGGCAGGGATCAGAGGCAGTGTCCTCCTGGGATCTGTGTGGGTCTGACTGAGCCCCTGGACAGACCCCAGACCCCCCTGGACAGACCCCAGACCTCCTGGACAGACCCCAGACCCCCCTGGACAGATCCCAGACCCCTCTGGACAGACCCCAGACCCCCCCTGGACAGACCCCAGACCCTCCTGGACAGACCCCAGACCCCCCTGGACAGACCCCAGACCCCCCCTGGACAGATCCCAGACCCCCCTGGACAGACCCCAGACCCTCCTGGACAGATCCCAGACCCCCCTGGACAGACCCCAGACCCTCCTGGACAGACCCCAGACCCCCCTGGACAGATCCCAGACCCCCCTGGACAGACCCCAGACCCTCCTGGACAGACCCCAGACCCCCCTGGACAGACCCCAGACCCTCCTGGACAGACCCCAGACCCCTTGGACAGACCCCAGACCCCCCTGGAGAGACCCCAGACCCTCCTGGACAGAACCCAGACCCCTCTGGACAGACCCCCAGACCCCCCTGGACAGACCCCAGACCCCCCCTGGACAGATCCCAGACCCTCCTGGACAGATCCCAGACCCCCCCTGGACAGACCCCAGACCCCCCTGGACAGACCCCAGACCCTCCTGGACAGACCCCAGACCCCCCTGGACAGACCCCAGACCCCCCTGGAGAGACCCCAGACCCCCCTGGACAGACCCCAGAGCCCCCTGGAAAGACCCCAGACCCCTCTGGACAGACCCCAGACCCCCTGTCCGGTCTCCAAACCCTCCAGGGTGGCCACAGGGATGTTCTAGAGTCCAACACGGGCCAAACGGAGAAACCTCCCCTGTGGAGATCCCCGTCTGCCACCGCGGGTGTCTCCTCCCTTAGCCCTCACCTGTCCCTTAAAAAACAAAGAAATTACAAATTTGGGAAAAAACGATGCAAATTTTGACCTTTTTCAGCCCAGGGCTGTGAGTGGCAAGCGTGGACAGAAGGTCAGGAGGAGCTGGAAAATCAGGGGAGATGTTCCTGCAGCGGGCTGGGGACAGCGGGTGCTAATGGTTCACCAGGGACGTGCCACCATTTAGTGATCAAAATGTTAATTAACGTGGTAATGAGACCTAAGGGATTAATTATTTTCGTGGCTTCCTCTGGGATCGGCCCAGCCACAGGGTTTGGGTGAGGGATTGGAGTGACCTGATGGGAGGTGGGAGGTTCCTTCCAATCCAAACCTTCCGTGGCTCTCAGCACTCCCAAAAAGGCAGAAATTTGCATTTTTTTGGGTGGAGAATCCAATAAAGGCCAGGAATGGGTGTCCAGAGGCCCTTCCAAGAGGGATGGATGGATCCATGAGGTGTCAGGAATCCAGCTCCTTATCAATGATAATAATGATAATGATAATGATAATGATAATGATAATGATAATGATAATGATAATGATAATGATAAATCACCAGCTCCCACCAATTCCACACCCTCACCAGGCTCCCAAAAAACCACCTCATTCCAATGATAATTATGGATTTAAACATTTTCTGTCAACCAAGCAACATTTTCTCTTCTCAATTATTTTGTTTCTTCTGGGGAAAAAAAAAAAATAAACCAAACCCAAACCCCAACTCATCAATTTCTTTGATGAGCTCCACAACACAGGGAATATTTTCCAACTTGTCCGTGGTGGTGAAAAGAATCTTCATTTCTCTATTTAGGGGAAAAAAAAAACCCCAAACAGGGAATGAAAAACATCAGCATGAACAGATGGACAAGGCAGCGGGAGGGTTTGCAGGAGCCACCTGAAGTAAACGAAGCTGATGGAATTTGGCATTTCTATCACAACAGATCTGGTGCAAAAGCTCCCAAATTCAGCCTGACGCACATTTAGGATGCTTTTCCCCAGGATTTTATTTTTTTTTCCGCTCTGCTGCTGCACCTGAACAACAAAACAACCCCAAAAATAAATGATGTCAGAGGTGAGATCAAGGCTCGACCCAGCTGAGGCAAAGGCAACAGTTTATAAAAAAAACAAACAAAAAAACCAAACAAAAAACCCACCCCAAAACAACAACAGAAAAAAACCCCAAAAACCAAAAAAAAACCCAAAAAAACCCAAAAAACCAAAACCCCCAAAAAACCCCCAAAACAAAACCAAAAACAAACCCCAAAAAACCAAAAACAAACCCCAAAAAACCAAAAACAAACCCCAAAAAACCAAACTTCCCCCAAACAAAAACAACAACAAAAAACCAACAAAACAAAAAACCCAAAAAAACCCCCCAAAACCAAAAACCAAAACCAAAAAAACACCCCCAAAAAACCAAACAAAAAAAACCCCAAAACAAAAAACAAACAAACAAAAAAACCCCCACAAAAACTCCACCCCAACCCCACAAAAAAAAAAAAAACAAAACCAAAAAACGAAAAACAAAAAAACCACAAAACAAAAAAACCCCACCAAAACCACACAAAAACCAAAAAACAAACAAGAAAAAACCAAAACCAAAACAAAAACCAAAATAAAATAAAAACCACCACCAAAAAAAACCACCACCAAACAAAACAAAACCAAAAAACAACAAACACAAAAAAACCCCCCAAAAAACCCAAAAAAACCCAAAAAACAAAAAAACCCCCCACAAAACCAACCAACCAAAAAAACCCAAAAAAATCAAGATTTTGGGTATTTCACAGCCTGGTGGATTTGGTCCTGACACAATTTTCCATAAAAATAACATCCAGAGCAGGTACTGTGGGGTGCTGATGCTCGGAAGATTTGGTTTGGGGGATTTTCAACCCTTCACCTTCAAAGATTCGCTCGTCTGCAGAGAACTCCAAACTGAAGGCTCCAATTTGTGTTTGATTAGACCCTTTCAAAACCTCTCTCCGGAATGAAAAGGGGAAAATATAACATTGTTCTCTTCAATTCAGGGCTGTTTAAAACAAAAAAAAGGTGTTTTTTCCCCATTTTTCTCCATTCTGCCATGAAAAGCATCTTATTATAAATATAAGACGACCCAACCACCTCCTGATGATAATGAGCTTTTCCCCCAGGAACGAGGCAGCAGGGATGATGGCAGCGAGGGATGGTGGATATTAATAATAAAATATAAATAAAATATAAATATAAATATAAAAATTAAAATATAAAGATGAAATATATAATAATATAAAATAGAAAATAATTTTATAAAATATAAAATATAAAATATAAAATAATTTTATAAAAATATAAAAAATAAAATAATTTAAAAATGTAATATAATATAAAATATATAATACTAAATAATACACAAACATTATAATAAATATAATATTAATAATATAAAAATATATTATACAATATAAAATACACTATATATAATAAAAAATATATATTAATAAAATATAAATATAAAAATAAATATAAAAATAAAATTAAAATAATATAAAATATACAATAATTTTATAAAATATAAAATATAAAATATAAAATAATTTTTAAATGTAATATAATATAACATATATAAATATGAAATATAAAATAATATAACATATAAAATAATTTTATAAAATATAAAATATAAATTAATTTTAAAATGTAATATAATATAAAATATATAATACTAAATAATACATAAACATTATAATAAATATAATATTAATAATATATAAATATATTATACAATATAAAATACACTATATATAATAAAATATATATAATAATAAAATATAAATAAAATATAAATATAAAAAATATAAATATAAAAATAAAATTAAAATAATATAAAATATAAAATAATTTTATAAAATATAAAATATAAAACATAAAATAATTTAAAAATGTAATATAATATAACATATATAAAGATGAAATATAAAATAATATAAAATATAAAATAATTTTATAAAACATAAAATATAAAATATAAAATAATTAAAAATGTAATATAATATAAAATATATAATACTAAATAATACATAAACACTATAATAAATATAATATTAATAATATATAAATATATTATACAATATAAAATACACTATATATATATTTAAAAATAAAATAAAATATAACTAGCGGGGAGATTTGCATAGGAGAAAGGAAATTGCCATAATTCCCCTCCCCTGCTCCTGCCAGCCTGGCCCGTGCAGTCGGAGGGGATTTTCCAAGGGTTGGTGTTTACAGAGGGTTAATTAGAGGGGAGAACGCAAATTAGGCGGGAATTCACTGATGGCGTTTCCCTCTGAAAGGTGCCTGTAGATCCCAGCTGGAATGTTCTGGAATCGTGGAATGGGTTGGGTTGGTGCCTGTAGATCCCAGCTGGAATATTCTGGAATCGTGGATTGGGTTGGGTTGGTGCCTGTAGATCCCAGCTGGAATGTTCTGGAATCGTGGATTGGGCTGGGTTGGTGCCTGTAGATCCCAGCTGGAATGTTCTGGAATCGTGGAATGGGATGGGTTGGTGCCTGTAGATCCCAGCTGGAATGTTCTGGAATCGTGGAATGGGCTGGGTTGGTGCCTGTAGATCCCAGCTGGAATGTTCTGGAATCATGGATTGGGTTGGTGCCTGTAGATCCCAGCTGGAATGTTCTGGAATCGTGGAATGGGCTGGGTTGGTGCCTGTAGATCCCAGCTGGAATGTTCTGGAATCGTGGAATGGGCTGGGTTGGTGCCTGTAGATCCCAGCTGGAATGTTCTGGAATCATGGAATGGGATGGGTTGGTGCCTGTAGATCCCAGCTGGAATGTTCTGGAATCGTGGAATGGGATGGGTTGGTGCCTGTAGATCCCAGCTGGAATGTTCTGGAATCGTGGATTGGGTTGGGTTGGTGCCTGTAGATCCCAGCTGGAATGTTCTGGAATCGTGGAATGGGCTGGGTTGGTGCCTGTAGATCCCAGCTGGAATGTTCTGGAATCGTGGATTGGGTTGGGTTGGTGCCTGTAGATCCCAGCTGGAATGTTCTGGAATCATGGAATGGGATGGGTTGGTGCCTGTAGATCCCAGCTGGAATGTTCTGGAATCGTGGATTGGGTTGGTGCCTGTAGATCCCAGCTGGAATGTTCTGGAATCGTGGAATGGGCTGGGTTGGTGCCTGTAGATCCCAGCTGGAATGTTCTGGAATCGTGGAATGGGCTGGGTTGGTGCCTGTAGATCCCAGCTGGAATGTTCTGGAATCATAGAATGGGTTGGGTTGGTGCCTGTAGATCCCAGCTGGAATGTTCTGGAATCGTGGATTGGGTTGGTGCCTGTAGATCCCAGCTGGAATGTTCTGGAATCGTGGATTGGGTTGGTTGGTGCCTGTAGATCCCAGCTGGAATGTTCTGGAATCGTGGATTGGGTTGGGTTGGTGCCTGTAGATCCCAGCTGGAATGTTCTGGAATCGTGGAATGGGATGGGTTGGTGCCTGTAGATCCCAGCTGGAATGTTCTGGAATCGTGGATTGGGTTGGGTTGGTGCCTGTAGATCCCAGCTGGAATGTTCTGGAATCGTGGACTGGGTTGGTGCCTGTAGATCCCAGCTGGAATGTTCTGGAATCGTGGATTGGGTTGGTGCTTGTAGATCCCAGCTGGAATGTTCTGGAATCGTGGATTGGGTTGGTGCCTGTAGATCCCAGCTGGAATGTTCTGGAATCGTGGAATGGGCTGGGTTGGTGCCTGTAGATCCCAGCTGGAATGTTCTGGAATCGTGGATTGGGTTGGTGCTTGTAGATCCCAGCTGGAATGTTCTGGAATCGTGGAATGGGTTGGGTTGGTGCCTGTAGATCCCAGCTGGAATGTTCTGGAATCATGGATTGGGTTGGGTTGGTGCCTGTAGATCCCAGCTGGAATGTTCTGGAATCGTGGATTGGGCTGGGTTGGTGCCTGTAGATCCCAGCTGGAATGTTCTGGAATCGTGGATTGGGTTGGGTTGGTGCCTGTAGATCCCAGCTGGAATGTTCTGGAATCGTGGAACGGGTTGGGTTGGTGCCTGTAGATCCCAGCTGGAATGTTCTGGAATCGTGGAATGGGTTGGTGCCTGTAGATCCCAGCTGGAATGTTCTGGAATCGTGGATTGGGTTGGGTTGGTGCCTGTAGATCCCAGCTGGAATGTTCTGGAATCGTGGATTGGGTTGCGTTGGTGCCTGTAGATCCCAGCTGGAATGTTCTGGAATCGTGGAATGGGATGGTGCCTGTAGATCCCAGCTGGAATGTTCTGGAATCGTGGATTGGGTTGGGTTGGGAGGGACCTTGAGGTCAGTCCAACAAGGCCAGGCCGGGCTGGGCCTGCAGCACCCTTGGGACAGCGGGAGGGGTCATGGCAGGGGTGGCACTGGGTGGGTTTGGGTCCCTTCCCACCCAAACCATTCCATGATTTTGTGACTCCCTTCCCACCACGGCAGCTTTTCCGAGGCAGCAGCGATGATGGATGGACGCCTGCAGCTCCACCACGAGCCCGGCGTGATGGATGGGCCCGAGGAGAAAGACGCCATCCCTTGATTAAAACAGAAATTAATTGATGGGCCGGGAGACGCGGGTGATGGGAGCTGGGATGGATGGAGAGCTGGGAAACGCTGGCTCAGCAGGAGAGGGGAGACGGAAAGGAAAACTCGGATGTCACCTGGACTCCTTCACGCATTTAGAGCTGAAAGCAGATTTAAAAAGAAATTCTGCCCATTTAGCTGCAATTAACAAATTGCTCCTGATCTCGGACAAGCCAGGGAATAAATCCTGGCACACAGGATCGACTTCCTGCCTTCTTTCCCCTATCCTGCCCTAACTTACCCCAAAATTTCAGCTGGAACCCTGTTCTGGTCCCTTCTAAACCAGAGCAGAACAACCCAGGACTATCGAGCTCTGTTTGCTGTTGGTGTTTGAGAGGGAGATCAAAGTTAGGATAAGAGTTAGGGTTGGGTTTAGGGCTGGGTTTAGGGTTAGGGTTGGGTTTAGGGTTAGGGTTGTGGTTAGGGTTGGGTTTAGGGTTAGGGTTGGGTTTAGGGTTGGGTTTAGGGTTAGGGTTGGGTTTAGGGTTAGGGTTGTGGTTAGGGTTGGGTTTAGGGTTAGGGTTGGGTTTAGGGTTGGGTTTAGGGTTAGGGTTGGGTTTAGGGTTGGGTTTAGGGTTAGGGTTGTGGTTAGGGTTAGGGTTAGGGTTAGGGTTAGGGTTAGGTTTATGGTTAGGGTTCGGTGTAGGGTTAGGTTTGGTTTAGGGTTAGGTTTAGGGTTAGGGTTAGGGTTAGGGTTAGGGTTAGGATTAGGGTTAGGGTTAGGGTTAGGGGTTAGGGTTAGGGTTAGGGTTAGGGTTGGAGTTAGGGTTAGGTTTATGGTTAGGGTTCGGTGTAGGGTTAGGTTTGGTTTAGGGTTAGGTTTATGGTTAGGGTTGCGTTTAGGGTTAGGGTTAGATTTGGGGTTATAGTTGGGGTTAGTTTTGGGTTAGGGTTAGTGTTGGTGTTAGGTTTAGGGTTAGGGTTAGGATTTGGGGTTGGGATTAAGGTTAGGTTTGTGGTTCGTGTTTGGTTTAGGGTCGGTTTAGGGTTTATGTTAGGCTTTGGGTTAGGTTATGTTTAGATTTAGGGTTAGTGTTGGGCTTAGTGTTGGCGTTGGCGTTGGGGTTTGAGTCAGATTTAGGGTAGTTTTAGTGTTTTTATTAGAGTTACGGATAGGGTTGGGATTAGGTTTAGTGTTAGCTTTTCCTTTAGGGTTACGGTTGGGGTTAGGATTAGGGTTAGGGTTTGGGTTAGGGTTGGGGTTAGTGTTAGGGTTAGGGTTAGTGTCAGGTTTGTGTCTAGGGTTGGTTTTATGGTTAGGTTTAGGGTTAGGTTTGGGGCTAGAGTTGGGTTTAGGGTTAGGTTTAGGGTTACATTTAGGTTTGATTTATATTTAGGGTTTGGTTTAGGATTGGGTTTAGGGTTTAGGCTATGCTTAGGATTTATGTTAGTTTTAAGTTTAGTATTAGTTTTTGGATTTGGTCTAAGTTAGGGTTAGGAGTTAGGTTTAGGCTTCAGTTATTGTAATTTAAGATTTGTGATACGTCTAACCCCTGAATGCTTCTGGTTTTTAGCGCCCCTCATGTTCACCCTTTCCTTGCTGTGCTGCATTCCGGGCTTGTCCTTAGTCTGGATCTCTTTTTATACCTCCAGAATGTCTTTGGCCACCTCCAGGGATGGGGATCCAAACCCCCCGGGGCAGTTCCAATCCCTGAGCTCCCTTTCCATGGGGAAATTCCTGCTGCTGCTGCTGCTGGTTGGGTTGTTTGGGTGCAGGGGGGTTCTATGCCACGATTAAGCCCTTTGGATTCCCATTCCTTGTGTGACTTTGGCTCAAGCTGGAAGAATTGCTGAGGCTGGAAAAGACCTTTAAGATCATTGGGTCAAACCAGCACCACCACACTCCCCACTAAACCCAGCCCAGGTCAAACCAGCACCACCACACTCACCACTAAACCCAGTCCAGGTCAAACACTAAACCCAGCCCAGGTCAAACCAGCACCACCACACTCACCACTAAACCCAGTCCAGGTCAAACCAGCACCACCACACTCCCCACTAAACCCAGTCCAGGTCAAATCAGCACCACCACACTCACCACTAAACCCAGTCCAGGTCAAGCCAGCACCACCACACTCACCATTAAACCCAGTCCAGGTCAAACCAGCACCACCACACTCACCACTAAACCCAGTCCAGGTCAAACACTAAACCCAGTCCAGGTCAAACCAGCACCACCACACTCCCCACTAAACCCAGTCCAGGTCAAACCAGCACCGCCACACTCCCCACTAAACCCAGCCCAGGTCAAACCAGCACCACCACACTCACCACTAAACCCTGTCCCCAAGTGCCACGTCTGTGTTTGAGCACTTCCAGGGATGGGAACTCCACCACATCCCTGGGCAGCCCATTCCAATGCTTTACAACCCATTCCATGAGGAAATTCCTGCTGCTGTCCCCCCTGAGCCTCCCCTGGCCCAGCCTGGGGCCGTTCCCTCTCCTCCTGTCCCTGTTCCTGGAGCAGATCCCAAATCCCCCCGGCTGTCCCCTCCTGTCAGGGCCACAGGGTCCCCCCTTTTCTCCCAAACACCCCCAGTTACCCCATTCCTTTCAATCCCAGTTATCCCAGTCAGCTCCCAGCCCTGGGATGTGGGAGGCTCCAGTTTTTAATGTGCTGCAGCAAAATATTCCCTTTTTTCCTTGTGTTTGGATGAGATCTCGCTGATTGAAGGAGTCTCCTTGAGCGGGGGCAGCAGCCTGACAGCACCGTCCTGATCCTTGCTACGCCCCATAACACAAAGATTAAACTCAATTTTGTTCATTAATGTGCTGCATCCAGAAAATTTCTGGCAATTTCCACTCAGGAGGGTCCGGAGTGTTTTTACAGCTCTCCTCATTTCTCCCCAACGGCAGCGATTTTGAGGTTATGAACAAACTCGGGATAAAATAAAGCTTTGCTAAAGTTTCACTTGGCTTCAGCTACAAATTTGGCTCTGAGAAATTTAAATTTAGGCCTGAGACGGAGCCTGCAAAAGTTTGGAAATCCCAGTGGGGGGAAATCAATGGTGAACTCCGAATTAATCCCAACAATCTCACCTATTGATGTTTTTCCCTTTTATCAATTGAACTGCTTGTTCCCAATAACTCATTTCCAGGTAATGGACTGAAATGGCCGAGACCTGCTCAGTTCTAATTGACGCCTTTTCCTGGAACACTTTAATCAGAAATTATTGGCCTAACAATGATTTTTCAGATACCAGGACAGGCTAAACCAACTCCTGGCTGCCCTAAAGAAGCAGAAAGCTGAATTAAATTTAATTTCAGAGGCTCCAGCACCGTCTCTTCCCTCTCCAAAATCAAGGCAGACTGCTCCTGATTCCTGGGTGTGGAGAAACCACCAGTGGGAATGCTATAAACCAAAAATTGAGATTTTTTTAAACCTGGAGTTGGTACAATTATGATTTGTCTCCTGTGAGGGTGCTGAGGGGCTGGGATGGCATTCCCAGAGAATTCCCTGGAATAAATATCATGGAATTATGGGATGGTTTGGGTTGGAAGGGTCATTAAAGCCCATCCAGTTCCAACCCAAACACCTCCCATTGTCCCAGGCTGCTCCAAGCCTTGGACACTCCCAGGAATGCAGGGGCAGCCTCCACAAATCCGGAAATCAGTGACAAATCCCTTTGCTTTATCAATTATTTGATCAAAAATCAATTATTCCCTTTGCTTTAAACCATCCCCCCACATTTCCTGTCTTTGATTCTTTAAAAACACACCCCACACCCTCCCGGGTCAAAACTCATTTTGAGTTCTAAATAAGGGATTTTGGGACGACCGGGACCCGCGGTGAATGAGAATTTTCTGTTTAGCTGGAAAAGGGTTCCTAATTGGTTCTAATCAATGCAGCGTGCTCAGCTCCTGCCCTTGGATGTAGGGCTGGAATCCGTGGAGCAAGGAGGAATTGCTGCTAATGGATGCACACAGAGGCATCCCATGCTCCATTTGTGCCACGGCCTTTTTATTTCCGCGAATAAAATCCAAACCAGACCATCATTAAAGAAATGTAAAACCTCTGAGCGGCCTCTGGGCATTCGAGGTTCGTTTTCTTCCATTTCTCTGTTTTTTTTTTTTTTTTTTTTTTTTTTTTTTTTTTTTTTTTTTTAAATTTATTTTTATTTTTATTTTTTAATGTTTTTTATTTTTTTAATTTTTTTAATTTTTTTAATTTTTTATTTTTTTATTTTTTTATTTTATTTTAATTTTAATTTTTATTTTTTAATTTTTTTATGTTTTTTATGTTTTTTATTTTTTAATTTTTTAATTTTTAAATTTTTTTATTTTATTTTAATTTTTTAATTTTTATTTATTTTTTTTTTTTTTTAAATTTTTTTTTTTTTCCTCCTGGAGCTCGTCCTTTGGGCCGTGGTCTCTTTGCGTTTCTGTTTAGTCAGGCGGATTTTGTGTCAGGAGGGGTTGGCAGAGTGGCAGCGAATCCAAAAGGGGGGAATTAATGAGAAAAAAGGGATTTTTATTCCTTTATCCGAGATGAGGTGACCACAGAAAGGGGGGGAGTTGTCAGTGACGGTGTCAGAGCCAACCCCTCATTCCTGACCAGGATCCCAGGAAAGGGCTGGAATTGCCACCATTCCCACCTGGGGCTCCTCCTGAGGAGTTTTCCACCCACAGAACTTGGATCCAGATGGAAGCAGGGTCTGGAATTAGGGAATCAAGGCTGGGTTGTGGCAGGAGCAGGGACGGGGGAGAGAAGGAATCCCCACAAACCACCCAGGGCCACCCCTGCCATGGGCAGGGACAGCTCCCACTGTCCCAGATTGTCCCAGCCTGGCCTTGGGCACTGCCAGGGATCCAGGGGCAGCCACAGCTCCTCTGGAATTCCATCCCAAATCCCATTTAAATCTCCCCTTTCCCAGTTTGAAGCCATTCCCTGTGTCCTGTCCCTCTGTCCCTTGTCCCCAGCCCCTCTCCAGCTCTCCTGGAGCCCCTTCAGACCCTGGAGGGGCTCTGAGCTCTCCCTGGAGCCTTCCCTGCTCCCTTGGGCACTGCCAGGGATCCAGGGGCAGCCACAGCAAATCCAGGAATTCCATCCCAGCCCCTCCTCACCCTCCCAGCCAGGAATTCCATCCCAATATCCCACCCAAATCTCCCCTTTCCCAGTTTGAAGCCATTCCCTGTGTCCTGTCCCTCTGTCCCTTGTCCCCAGCCCCTCTCCAGCTCTCCTGGAGCCCCTTCAGGGCTCTGAGCTCTCCCTGGATCCTTCTCCTCTCCAGGTGGACAATCCCAGCTCTCCCAGCCTGGCTCCAGAGCTGCTCCATCCCTTTGTGATTTCCACTGGATTTGTTCCATTTTTTCCTGTGTCACCTGGGGCACAACACGTGTGGGACGGGAACATGGCAGGGACATCCCTGTTCCTCCCAGAACTCCCTCTCAATCCCGATTTCCTGAAGTCATTCCCAGCTCTCCCACCCTCAGCCTGGCTCCCGAGAGGCTCCAGATGATCCTGGAGCATCCTCACACCCCTTTCCTGGACTGTCTCCAGCCCATCCCAAATCAAACCCCAGAATCAACCCCTGACCCCCATCCCGGGTTCTGCCCATCCCAAATTCCCTGTTTTCAGTGGTTCTGGCACTGCTGCTCCTTGAAATGATCTCCAGCTCCCCGGAAAACAAAACAAATCCGAGCGCGCCTCATCCCAGCAGCCGCATTTCTCATTCCGCTGCTGACAACACCTAATGAAGTGGATAAATGATTAATTAAGAAACAATATTTCTTTACAGAGGCTCGCTCCTGGGGGCGAGGAAAGCCATTCCCTGGGTGCTATTGTTCACTGGAATGTTTCCCACTGTTTTTAGCTGGATGAGGAGAGGCTGGAGCAGCACGAGGGGAAGCGGAGCTGGGTTTCATCAGGGCAGGAACAATGAACACCCCTCTGAATAAATCTTGGGGGTTCCCTGGCTCTGGAATTCACTCCCCTGTCGGAGTCCAGGATGTCCCTGTGGCCACCCTGGAGGGTTTGGGGACAGGACTGGGGGTCTGGGGTCTGTCCCAGGGGCTCAGGCAGCCTCACACAGAGCCCAGGAGGGCACTGCCTCTGATCCCTGCCATGGCAGTGAATGCCCACAGTGTGTGAACACTGATCCAGGGGGTTCCCAGACCTGACTGCTGCCCTCAGCTCCAGCCCTGAGCGATGCTGATTTTCCTGTTGGATTGAATTCCATCTGGATTTAACACTCGGGGACTGCAATCTTCATTTTCTCTGTGTTTTACACCCGTGGCATCCTTGTCCATCCACAGATCCATCCTGATCCAGGGGGATTCCCAGACCCGACTGCTGCATCAGCTCCAGCCCTGAGCGATGCTGATTTTCCTGTTGGGTTGAATTCCATCTGGATTTAACACTCAGGGACTGCAATCTTCATTTTCCCTGTGTTTTACACCTTGTCCATCCACGGACCCATCCTGATCCGGGGGGATTCCCAGACCCGACTGCTGCCCTCAGCTCCTGAGCGATGCTGATTTTCCTGTTGGATTAAATTCCATCTGGATTTAACACTCGGGGACTGCAATGTTCATTTTCCCTGTGTTTTACACCCGTGGCATCCTTGTCCATCCATGGAGAGTTGTGATCCTGCTCCAGCCCACCTCACAGTGGGTTTTCCTTCCTCATCTTATCAGTAATGATGATTTTCCTTTTCTATCCTATCAAGCAACCCTTTGGAAAAATTCTTTTCCTTCCCTATCCTATCAACCAGCCCTGTGGAAGGATTCTTTTCCTTCCTTATCCCATTAACCAACCCTTTGGAAGATTCTTTTCCTTCTTTATCCCATTAACCAGCCCTTTGGAAGGGTTAATTTCCTTCTTTATCCCATTAACCAACCCTTTGGAAAGATTGTTTTTCTTCCTTTTCCTATCAAGGATCCCTTAGGAGTGTCGGAGTCCATGTTTCCATGGATCCTCCACAGAGAGTGAAAAGTACAGAGATAGAATTAAAACCTTTAGAAAAATTAGAATATATAGAATATATATTAGAATATATATTATACAGAATATATATTAGAATATGTATTATATAGAATATATATTAGAATAGAATATATATATATAGAATATATATTAGAATATATATTATATAGAATATATATTAGAATAGAATATATATAGAATATATATTAGAATATAATATATATAGAATATATATAGAATATAATATATAGAATATAATATATAGAATATAATATATAGAATATAATATATAGAATATATATTAGAAATATAAAAGCTTTAGATACATAAAGTAGAAATCTAACCCTTAGCTTTAATTTTTACATGCTCTAAGTCCTACTTGTCAATGTACAAGGACAGAACTTTAGGCCCAGTGATAAAGTACAGACATAACAAAAATAGAGTAGAATACTGTTTATAATTTTTAGTATGAGTTTTATGTACAACAAGGTAGAACCTTATGCTAGTAAGACAGAGTTTTATATTAATAGATATGATATGTGTGTAGGTTTTGATGCCGATTTTCGTAGTTTTACGAACTTTAGAATTTTATCTAGATTGGCTAGTGTGTAGATAAAAAATATGAATATGCATTTTGTAATTTGGGATAAAAAGCCTCTGTGTCAGTCAGTGGATTGGAGAGATTGATTGATTGATCAATCTGATCAATCGATCCAACCTCCACCTCCTGCAGCCTGAGGAAGGAGCCGTGCCAGGGAACTGGATGGGATTCTAAAGGTGCCACCTATTGTAGCCTGGGGTCCTGTCCTAGGAGGAAACGTTTTCCTTCCTTATCCTATCAAGAATCCCTTAGGAGGAACTGTTTTCCTTCCTTATCCTATCAAGAATCCCTTAGGAGGAACAGTTTTCCTTCCTTATCCTATCCAGGATCCCTTAGGAGGAAACGTTTTCCTTCCTTATCCTATCCAGGATCCCTTAGGAGGAACTGTTTTCCTTCCTTATCCTATCCAGGATCCCTTAGGAGGAACAGTTTTCCTTCCTTATCCTATCCAGGATCCCTTAGGAGGAACAGTTTTCCTTCCTTATCCTATCCAGGATCCCTTAGGAGGAACAGTTTTCCTTCCTTATCCTATTCAGGATCCCTTAGGAGGAACTGTTTTCCTTCCTTATCCTATCCAGGATCCCTTAGGAGGAACAGTTTTCCTTCCTTATCCTATCCAGGATCCCTTAGGAGGAACAGTTTTCCTTCCTTATCCTATCAAGAATCCCTTAGGAGGAACAGTTTTCCTTCCTTATCCTATCCAGGATCCCTTAGGAGAAACTGTTTTCCTTCCTTATCCTATCAAGAATCCCTTAGGAGGAACAGTTTTCCTTCCTTATCCTATCCAGGATCCCTTAGGAGGAACAGTTTTCCTTCCTTATCCTATCAAGAATCCCTTAGGAGGAACAGTTTTCCTTCCTTATCCTATCCAGGATCCCTTAGGAGGAACAGTTTTCCTTCCTTATCCTATCCAGGATCCCTTAGGAGGAACAGTTTTCCTTTCTTATCCTATCCAGGATCCCTTAGGAGGAACAGTTTTCCTTCCTTATCCTATCCAGGATCCCTTAGGAGGAACAGTTTTCCTTCCTTATCCTATCCAGGATCCCTTAGGAGGAACAGTTTTCCTTCCTTATCCTATCCAGGATCCCTTAGGAGGAACTGTTTTCCTTCCTTATCCTATCCAGGATCCCTTAGGAGGAACAGTTTTCCTTTCTTATCCTATCCAGGATCCCTTAGGAGGAACTGTTTTCCTTTCTTATCCTATCCAGGATCCCTTAGGAGGAACAGTTTTCCTTCCTTATCCTATCCAGGATCCCTTAGGAGGAACTGTTTTCCTTCCTTATCCTATCCAGGATCCCTTAGGAGGAACAGTTTTCCTTCCTTATCCTACCCAGGATCCCTTAGGAGGAACTGTTTTCCTTCCTTATCCTATCAGGCAGCCCGTAGGAAGGACAATTTTCCCTCCTTATCCTATCAAAAATCCCTTAGGATTGTTATTTTCCTTCCTCACCGTCCCAAGCAGTCCTTAGGAAGGCGTTCCCACACCAGACTGTTCCGGGGAACTGCAAGCCTGAGCAAACACGACAATTTTTACTCCAGAAAGACAAAAAGTCCTATTTTGGGACGCGTCAGCCGGAAGGAAGTTCCCTAAAATAACCCCAGCTCCCACAGGAGGTGCTCAGCCGTGGCTGGGGCTGCAGGGATCCATCCTGCCGACACCTTCCCAAGGCTTTTTATTCCTGTGACGCCCACGCCGAGGCGTCTCGTTGTGTTTTGAGGGAGGTCTGGAGCATTCCTGGTTTTTATTTTTAGGCAGAGGCCGTCCCGAGCCGTCCCCGTGGGTGGGAGCGGTGTCTGGGGTGCCTGTGGTGACAGCTCAGCGGGAGGGGGTGACAGGCAGGGCCAGGGCTGTTCTCAGCTCCCTTCGGAGCCCTGACGGGTTCCTCCTGCTGCCTCGTGTCTGTGTTTAGCTCCGGGATGATTCCCCATTCCCCATTCCCCATTCCCGGCTCTCTGTGGGTGACAGACGCCGGTGCCACGTGTGACAGGAGAGTGGCGGTGTCCCTGCTCCTCCTGGGGCCCTGCCAGCTCAGGAGATCACCGTGGCCACCCGGCAGTGTCACCTCCTCCTCAGGAGGAGCAGGAACAGCCCGGGGAGCTGGGCTGGAGCTGGGTTGGAGCTGGGTTGGAACTGGGTGGGAACTGGAGCTGGGCTGGAGTTGGGTTGGAACTGGGTGGGAACTGGAGTTGGGATGGAGCTGGGTTGGAACTGGGTGGGAACTGGAGTTGGGATGAAGCTGGGTTGGAACTGGGTGGGAACTGGAGTTGGGATGGAGCTGGGTTGGAACTGGGTTGGAACTGGGGTTGGAGCTGGGGTTGGAGCTGGGGTTGGAACTGGGGTTGGAACTGGGGTTGGAACTGGGGTTGGAACTGGGTTGGAACTGGGGTTGGAGCTGGGGTTGGAACTGGGTTGGAACTGGGTTGGAACTGGGTTGGAGCTGGGGTTGGAGCTGGGCTGGAACTGGGTGGGAACTGGAGTTGGGATGGAGCTGGGTTGGAACTGGGTGGGAACTGGAGTTGGGATGGAGCTGGGTTGGAACTGGGTGGGAACTGGAGTTGGGATGGAGCTGGGTTGGAACTAGGTTTGAGCCAGGGTGGGAGCTGAGATTGGAGCTGGGGTTGGAGCTGGGGTTGGAACTGGGGTTGGAGCTGGGGCTGGAGCTGGGTTGGAACTGGGTTGGAACTGGGGTTGGAGCTGGGGTTGGAACTGGGGTTGGAGCTGGGGTTGGAGCTGGGGTTGGAACTGGGGTTGGAGCTGGGCTGGAGCTGGGGTTGGAACTGGGGTTGAAATTGAGTTTGGAGCTGGGGCTGAAGGCAGAATTGGAGCTGGATCTGGAGCTGGGATTGGAGCTGGGTTGGAATTGAGTTTGGAGCTGGGGTTGAAACTGGGACTGGAGCCAGATTTGGAGCTGGATTTGGAACTGGGTTGGAGCTGGGTTGGTGTTGGGGCTGGAGCTGGGATTGGAGCTAGATTTGAAGCTGGACTTAGAACTGGGTTTGGAACTGGGGTTGGAACTGGGGTTGGAATTGAATTTGGGATTGAATAGGGCTGGAGATGGAGCTGGAGCCAGATTTGGAGCTGGAGTTGGAGCTGGGATTGGAGCTGGGTTGGAGCTGGGTTGGAGCTGGATTGGAGCTGGGTTGGAGCCGGGTTGGAGTTGGAACTGGGGTTGGAGTTGGAGCTGGGTTGGAGCTGAGTTTGGAGCTGGGGTTTAAACTGGGTCTGGAGCCAGATTTGGAGCTGGGTTGGAACTGGGATTGGAGCAGGGTTTGAATTGAGTTCGGAGCTGGGGCTGGAATTGAGTTTGGAGCTGGGGCTGGAGCTGGGTTGGAGCAGGAGCTGGGTTAGAGCTGGATTGGAGGTGGGTTGGAGCCGGGTTGGAGTTGGAACTGGGTTGGAAGTGAGTTTGGATCTGGATCTGGAGCTGGGTTGGAGCAGAGCTGGAGCAGAGCTGGGGTTGGAACTGTGCTTCTGGAAACCACTCTGAGTTTAATTTTTTCACCTTCCAAAGGGAAGAATTGGGAAATTACAATTTTCACCTTCCAAAGGGAAACAGCTGGAACAGCCCTCTCCTTTTTCACTATTTCACCAGAGTTAAAAAAAAGTGCTTTCCACAAACTCTCCCCTTTTTTTTCCTTTGAGTTTTCGTGGTTTTCACGCCAGTGAATCCACGCATTTCCAGCCCTCATCCCAAGCTCTGGAGCTGATTTCCGTGGCAGATCGGAGCGGCGATGCCTGCCCTGATCCCAGCCACGGTTTATTTTTATTCCCCCGCATCAGGGGCTGTTTGTCACGCTGCCGCCGTGCTCTGGGGAGCTGTAACTCATCTCCTGTTTAACCCACTGCCTGTCACAGGCGCGGATTTAGGGTGGAACACTCGGCCCCTTCCTGACATCCTTCACAATCCTTTTCTCCGGGTGGTTTTTTTTTTAAATTTCGTTTTTATTTTTATTCTCCGTCCTTCGGTACGGAACAAAGGGAAGGCTGGGTTTCCAGCTGGTGTCGTTTGAGGGAAAGCTCTCCCTGTGGAAGGGTCTGCACCTGGATTCTGCAGGGAATTTGGGATATTAAAGGTGTCCAAGTGTGCTGCTGCTGCTGCTCTGCTTTGAGGGAAATTGGAGAACTCCAGGATGGTTTGGGATGGAAGAGGCCAAATCATCTCCTTCTACTCCCCGCCAGGCACACCCAGCAACAGAAATCAGGGAATCAGGGAATTGAAATCTGACACCCAGCAGCACCACGGTGGGGCTTTATCCTCATCTCAGCACCCTTTTTCCTTCATTCCACATCATCTTCCCTCCTCTAATCTTCCCTGACAGGTGCTGGCTCAAAGCAGGAGCAGGGAAAAGGCGATTTTCAGGGTTGGAAGGATCCAGCAGCTCCTCAGCCCGCTCGGGGTGTGACTTCTCACACCCGGGGCTGTGGTGGATCCATCCTGCCTGGTGCTGGGCCAGAGCTCTCCCAGAGACCAGGACGGGCGCTGGGAGCAGCAGCTGAGGGTGTGAATCTCACCCCTTCCATCCCCGGCTCGGGAAATTTTCACACGCGGCAGCGGAAGGGAATTCATCGCCCTGTGAGCTCCGGTGCGGTGTCACACGTTGGGTGTTCCAGGCTGGGAGCTGCCGCCTTCCAGGATGTCTTGGCATTCAGAAGATCCAGGAAAAGTCCAATTTTCTCCTCTTTTCCAAAGCTGGATGCTTCTACTCTTTCCCAGTGAGCTGCTCCCAAAGTTGGGCGAGCGGTCCGGTTACTTCGGAAGGTGGAATTGTTCAGGTGTCCATGGAAGGGCAGGTGGGACATCCGGGTTTAAACTGAAAGAAGGGGAAGAAAATATTGGATTTTAGGAGAGAATTCTTCCCTGTGAGGGGCTGGGATGGAAAACACAGCCAGATCCAATGGGTCCCCTCCCAATACTTGAGAAAGCTGCAAAGTCTTTTGTTCCCTTCTGAATGGAGAAACCTCCTAAAACACAGACTTTTACCTGATATAAATTTATACAGCTTTATAATTTTCCAATTTACCATAAGAACATGAATTCATCATCTCACTTTTTCACAAAAAAGAAAAAGGAAAAGGAAAAGGAAAAGAAAAAGAAAAAGAAAAAGAAAAAGAAAAAGAAAAAGAAAAAGAAAAAGAAAAAGAAAAAGAAAAAGAAAAAGAAAAAGAAAAAGAAAAAGAAAAAGAAAAAGAAAAAGAAAAAGAAAAAGAAAAAAGAGAAAGAGAAAGAGAAAGAAAAAGAAAAAGAAAAAGAAAAAAGAAAAAGGAAAAAGAAAAAGAAAAAGAAAAAGAAAAAGAAAAAGAAAAAGAAAAAGAAAAAGAAAAAGAAAAAGAAAAAGAAAAAAGAGAAAGAAAAAGAAAAAGAGAAAGAAAAAGAAAAAGAAAAAGAAAAAGAAAAAGAAAAAGAAAAAGAAAAAGAAAAAGAAAAAGAAAAAGAAAAAGAAAAAGAAAAAGAAAAAGAAAAAGAAAAAGAAAAAGAAAAAAGAGAAAGAAAAAGAAAAAGAGAAAGAAAAAGAGAAAGAAAAAGAAAAAGAAAAAGAAAAAGAAAAAGAAAAAGAAAAAGAAAAAGAAAAAGAAAAAGAAAAAGAAAAAGAAAAAGAAAAAGAAAAAGAAAAAGAAAAAGAAAAAGAAAAAGAAAAAGAGAGAAAAAAAAATCCAGACTCTTAAACTTCCAGCACCAATTTTTATTAAAGCTAAAAGGATGAAAAAAAAGGAGTGGAGAGTGAAAAAACTGCACATGCCAGCCTGGGAGAGTCATCCCTCAGTCCTGGATCAACAACGCCTCAGGAGCTCCTCTCCCACAGCTCCCACTGATTCCCGTCAGGACCTGATTCCAAGGGAGCCACTGCCACCTACTGAGGTGATTTCGCAGCCTCGTGGCATTTTTCTTGATAATTATGATAAAATCCTTAATTTTTTTTAAAGCCAGAACTGTGAGATTAACGAGCATCTCAGCTTTTGATGCCTGTTTGTCTTCCCGTGGAGAGAAACCTCCGAAAACTCAGAATAAAACCATGAGGGCCCCACCCAAAAGGCAAAACACACAAGGAAGGACCATAAAGTTTGGTTTGATTTGATAAGCACATTTTTTTTCCTCCCTCCCCACCTTGTCAGGACACATCTGATGTGAATCCGGAGGGATTAAAGGAGTGGGTGTGGTGGCTCCGGGAGTGCAGCATTCCTTCTCTCTGACACAAACCAAGCCAGGAATTTGACTCATGTGGCTCCTCACGCCTTAAAAAGACAGAGGTGAAATGCAAAAAAATCTGTGGCTGCCACATCCCTGGAAATGTCCAAGGCCAGGAAATGAACCTCGGAAATGAGAATGTGCCCAATCCTTCCAATGCTTCTCCTTTTCTCATTTTCCTTCAAGGAAACCTCACTGATCTGGGAGCCTTTTTGGTTCTTCTTGATCCTAAGGAAGTCATGCGACAAAAATCCCAATTCCACTAAAATAACCGAAATAAAAGAAACACTGACACTCTGATTAACTCAATTTATTATTAATTGAACAGATTTTATTCTAACACAGGTCAGCAAGTGAAGGTTTTTGAGTCAAATCAGCATTTGGGGCCATTATGGAGAATTTTCCCAACAGCTCCACCTTTTTCAATCCCATCCCTAAATCCAGCCCCATCCAGGCCTGCAATTAAGCACGACAGGAAGAGAATTAATTGTGGGCTTGGACACAGATTTTAATGAGGATGTTTTACAGGACTGGGGCCAAATGAGCCTGAATCCATCAGTGCCCAGAGCTGAGCGCGGCGCTGCAGCCGGGAGAGGAGAATCAAAAGTTTCCCATTTGGACTAAACCCGAAGCATTAATTAGGACATTAATTCCATTTCCCTTCCTATGTCAGCTTTTAATTAAGCCTTCATTTGCCCTCCGAAGTTGGCTTTGGGATTTTCATGGAGTTTCTGGTATCCTATGGAGCGTTGCCAGCTCTGGTCCTGGGGGTGACCGGGCAGAGGGGACAAAGGGACACAGCTGTCACCTGGGCTGGTGGCCTTGGCAGAGGGACAACACAATTCCTTAGGCTGCTCCAAATCCCAAAACAAAATCTCAGGCCCTCCACTTTCCTCGATCTCTGCAGATTCCCAAATTTCCCCCCGTTTCAGTTCGGGCCCTAAAATTAATGCAGGAAAATCCCTAACGGCGCCTTCGTTAAATCCTCTCGCTGAACCCAGCTCATTAAATGTAATATCTGGTGGCTCTTCATTCATTACTCCTCAATTTCCACTTTTTAAGGTCTTCTTTTCATTCCAGGATATTGGATTTGGTAAAACAACGATGGCCTCAGCGGAGGAAGAAGATTTTCCTGGAATTATCTTTCCTGCTTCTCCATTTCCCTCCCCTTTGTGTGCTGGCTCCATTCCTCATCTCCACGGTGCAGAGAACACCCAGAGCCACCCGGATTTCAGATGCCCCCTCTCCGGGAATTTTTATGGGAATTAGGACCTGGATGTGGATAAAGACACACGACTGAGCTGGATAATCCGGATTGGAATCCTGGTCCTTTTCCTGGACGATGCTGGAAAAGCCATCCCAGGGGTTTCCCAGGAGAGTGGAATAACAGTTCCCAACCCCCTGAAAGGATCCATTTGTGATCCATGGGGAAGGCTGGAAATCCTCCCACATCCTCCACAAAAATATTGGTTCAGCCAGGAAACAGAACAGGCTCTGCTGGATGCACGGAGCGGGGGTGAGACCCTGATTTCCCATCCCTGGAATGTTCCAGACCAGGTTGGACAGGGCTTGGAAGGTGTCCCTAAGGTCCCTTTCCATCCCAAACAATTCCACGTTCCCACAGCTCTGTGATCCCACAGAAATCCTCAGTCCAACGCTTCCAGAAAAATCTCACGGGCAGAAAATCACTGAGAAAAGCCAAACCCTTCCCATCTCGGAATAAATCTGTGGATCACCGCTGGGGTGCTTTGCCAACCCATTAAAACCAGTAGGAATCCACTGTGAATTTGATGGAGCAAGAAGAATTTTCCTGGTCGTGTTCCTGCAGATGCAGCAAAGGGATTTTTTGGGTTGCTCCGGACGTGACTCAGCAAAGTCCCTCCCTGTCAATCCTTCCTTTTTTCCAGGAAATTTGACCAAGCATGAACTTTGGAGGATGTTCAGGTGAATTATATTTTGCTGTATAAAATTAAGAGGGGAATCAGTTAAAAATCAAAATTAAGTGGGGAATCAGTTAAAAATCATTCTAATCGGGAAAACAAATGGAGGAAGGAAGGGAACGATCCCTTGCAGACCGCTTTTGACATTTGTGGATTTGTTTTGTATTCCCTCTCACTCAATAAACTGAAGGATGGCTGAGTTCATTTCACAGGAGATGGATTGGATTTTTCTCCGAGCAGCTCTGCCGTGTCCGTGGAATGCAAGCAGAAAAAAATAAACCCCACAACTCTTTAAAAAATCCTGGGTTCTGCATTGCCAGAGCCCTGCTGCACCCCTGGGGCAGGGGAGCAGCAGTGTCAGTGTCTGGGAGGGGATTTTCTGATCACCTGGGGACTATTTGGGTGAAATTAAAAGCAAATTTGCACCGAGGGACGGCCATGAACCCCAAACTGAAGAGTTTAATTTATCTACGAGCTGTCACCCAACACAAATTATGTTTTGTTTTTTGTTTTGTGGGGAGACAGTTTGGGAGTGGGAGAGAGAACAAGGGGGAAATCAAAGTGGCTTCCCACTGCCAGAGGGAATAGCTGGATGGGATTTTGGGAAGAAATTCCTCCCTGGGATGGCGGTGAGTGGCTGGGATGGAATTCCCAGAGGAGCTGTGGCTGCCCCTGGATCCCTGGAAATGTCCCAGGCCAGGCTGGAGCAGCCTGGGACAGTGGGAGGTGTCCCTGCCCATGGCAGGGGGTGGAATGAGAGGATTTTAAGGTCCTTTCCAACCCAAACCATTCCAGGATTTTGTGATCCTATGGAAACAAAGAGCAGTGGATGAAAAGGAGAGAAGAAAAGACACTGAGGCTCAGGTCTGTCTGTCTGTCTGTCTGTCTGTCTGAGGTGTTTTCCCTCCCAACCTAACCCAGAATGGTCCCCACCACTGGGCTCTGTGCCTTTGGGTTGAAGAGGCTTTTCAATATTGCAGGAAAAACTGGCTTTTCCTATTTTCTGCATCCTCAAGCATCAAGGAAATCGATGTCAGTGCAGGGTTTTTGTCAGGGCAGCCCCCGCCAAAGCCTCTGCAGTGACCGACGAGACAAAAAAAAGAGAATGAAGCAGGAAAAATGAATAAAACTAAACCCAAAACCTGCTTATTCCTGGCAGAGACTGAAAACAGGGAGAGGCTCTCCTGACATGATCAGCCACCAGCTGGAGGCTCCCAATAAATCTGCAGACCTGCAGGACAGGTTGGGTCAGGCACGAGCTCCCTTGAGGAATTTGGGGAGATGGGAGATAAGCACGATCCCTTTATCAGTTACATCTCTGGTTTTTAATCCTCTGGGCTTCTTTTGTTATTTGAGGGGGAAAAGGAAACACATTTTATTTATTTGTGGGCATGACAGAGACCGTAAAGCCAAAGTAAATCCCGATCCAAATCCTTGGCTCTGCAATTCCATCATCCAAAATCAGAGTGTAAAATATCAGGGAGAACACCTGAGCCAGATAAGATCCCCACCTCCACACACGCTCCTCTCCTCCCTCAGCACAGCCAGAACATCAATGAAAACATTCCCATGAGGGTTTTTTTTCCCACTGGGATTTCTTTATCCCCTCATTGGCATCAGGTGACGATGGCACAAGGAAATCACCCCCACGCCAGAACAGGAATTTGCAAATTGGCTCCACCATTTAGCACGGGAAGGTTGCTCAAGATTGAGCAGGTCCATTGCCAAAAAACTACTTTGGGAAATTGGATTTTTTCCCCCCTGATCCCTCGGCACGGGCTCATTGGGATGGTGCGAACACTCGGTGCAGAGGACACTGAATTCTTTAATGCTCCACACCCCACTGAGCTGAGCCAAAGGGTGCAGATCCCTCATCCACAACAGGCAGGGATGAGGCAGGTCCCGGGAAATATTGCAGCCGTGGATTAGGGAATTAGGAGAAATTCCTTCTGGCAATCCCTCCCAGCCTCTCACACACTCAATTCCAGCATTTCCATCCCCAGTAACGCTTCTGTCTGTGATGTTCAGGCTCTCAATCCACTCCAGTCCTTCCTTGGAGATTTTCATGGAATCTCAGCATGGTTTGGGTTGGAAATGAACTTAAAGAGCAACTCCAATCCACAGGCAGGGACAATTTCCACTGTCCCAGGTTGATCCAGCCTGGCCTGGGACATTTCCAGGGATCCAGGGGCAGCCACAGCTCCTCTGGGAATTCCATCCCACCCCCCTCACCATCCTCACAAGGAAGATTTTTCTTCCCAATATTTAATCTAAACCTTCTCTCTTTTGGTTTGAAGCCACAAATCCGTGCGGGTGGTAAAATCCTAAAACCTTCTGTGAACTGGATGAATCTTGAGGAGTCACTCGCTCCTTCTTTCTCTCATCCTGGTCAGCCTCAGCTCCGACCATCTCGTGGCCCACACACCAAATCTTGTGAAAACACGGGAAAAAAGGTCAGCAGATCAAAAAATGCCCCTCGCCCCTCTTGGCCACTCCCAGACTCTCACACTGAGCAGATTCCAAGAGGATTCCGCAGCACAGGAACCCGTTAGGAAAGGCCATTTTTACTCTCTCAAAATGCATTTTTTTCGCTGGAAATAAATGCAGAGCAGTGAGTTACAAAGACTTACCTGGACGATTAATCATTCCAGGAGCACCCCGGGCCGTTGTAGCCACAGCTGGGATTTTGTATTCCAGACATTCTCACTGGAATATGAAACATTTTCAGAAACACTCAACAGCCAGCACGCTGAGTTAGGCAGAACCTGAGGGGTTTTTTTTTTGGGATACAAAATACAATTTATTACCATAAAATCATTGGAAAAGACCTCCAAAGATCACGGAATCCAACTGTTCTCCCAGCCAAGCCCAATCCCAAACTGTATCCCCAAGTGCCACATCCACCCATTTTTTAAACACTTCCAGAGTGTTCAAACCAGGCTGAAGACCTTGACTCAAACATCTTGACGAAGGGACACGCAAGGCCGGTGGTCTAACATGTGCAGGAATTAATTTCAAGCACTCACCCTCTTTGATGAAGTTGAAAAGCACCCGTGGAACACCCGGCAGGACAAAAGCGCCTCTTTTATATTTTTTAAAAGAGCTCTACTGTATCTGTTCTCTTCATCAGCCTCGTCTCACCAAGCAAAACCCGTGTAAAGCCAATTAAAGCCCATTTGTCACAGGGTAGAACTAACAGTGAAATGTTCCTGCTCCTCCGAGTCACAAATCACAATAACCATTCCCTGGAAATCGTGAGAGAGGAGCTCGAAATCCCGCTGAACTCAATGAGCCATTAAACGCTTGACAATATTCTTTATAGGAACCACGAATAGTTAATTAATCCCCAAATATAAATGGTGAGCATGAATAATTACCGCCGTAGATCCCGATCAAGAGATCTGCAGCAAGCGTAAATTGACATTTCTTTGTGTACAACAGCTCAGGCCAGCCGGGAGACCGGTCCTAAAAGGTTGGGCTTGGCTTTAAAATATGGGAATCCCAGATGGGAACACCCCAGTTCTGTTCCCAGTGTGCCACCAAACCGACTTTCCATGAAATCTTCATTTATTTTTTTAAAAGTTTTAAAGTTTTTTAAAGTTTGCCTATTTGTGTTACTTTTGTCAGTCTCAGCATGTACAAAGGGTCTATTCCTTCATCTTCATCGCTGTAAGAACCTCTTATCCTCCTTCCTATTCCTTCACACCTCCTGAATTAAAAACTCGAGGGACCCCTTCCCTTCCCTTCCCTTCCCTTCCCTTCCCTTCCCTTCCCTTCCCTTCCCTTCCCTTCCCTTCCCTTCCCTTCCCTTCCCTTCCCTTCCCTTCCCTTCCCTTCCCTTCCCTTCCCTTCCCTTCCCTTCCCTTCCCTTCCCTTCCCTTCCCTTCCCTTCCCTTCCCTTCCCTTCCCTTCCCTTCCCTTCCCTTCCCTTCCCTTCCCTTCCCTTCCCTTCCCTTCCCTTCCCTTCCCTTCCCTTCCCTTCCCTTCCCTTCCCTTCCCTTCCCTTCCCTTCCCTTCCCTTCCCTTCCCTTCCCTTCCCTTCCCTTCCCTTCCCTTCCCTTCCCTTCCCTTCCCTTCCCTTCCCTTCCCTTCCCTTCCCTTCCCTTCCCTTCCCTTCCCTTCCCTTCCCTTCCCTTCCCAAACCTTCCCAAACCTTCCCAAACCTTCCCAAACCTTCCCTTCCCTCCCCTCCCCTCCCCTCCCCTCCCCTCCCCTCCCCTCCCCTCCCCTCCCCTCCCCTCCCCTCCCCTCCCCTCCCCTCCCCTCCCCTCCCCTCCCCTCCCCTCCCCTCCCCTCCCCTCCCCTCCCCTCCCCTCCCCTCCCCTCCCCTCCCCTTCCCTTTTCCAGGCTGGTTTTTCTCTTCCAACCGCTCAAGTTCTGCTCTTTGATGAGCAGAACATTCCCTCAAGTCCTCAGCGGTTGAGATGTGACCTTCAGAAGTTCTTGCACGACACAAAAACAAACAAGGAGCCGCCGTGGCGGTGAGTGCAGGGAATTTCTCGCTCAGTGAATATTTGCATATCCTTGGATGAGAGCTGTCAGTGGTACCAAGAGCTGTTATTACTCAAAGCCCACTGAGAGTCTCCTGCTGGGCAAACACAGCTCAGGACGTGTCCTGGCTCTGTCCTGGTGTCCCACAGGTGTCACACGGGCTTTATCAAAGCCCAGCTTCCTGCTCAGCACACAAAGCCTGGCTCAGCTGGGAGGAGTTCAGATGATCCGGGTGGGAGAAAAACTTCAGGCAGGAGGAGAGGCCCTCCCACGTCAGCGCGAGGATGTCACATCCCGACAGCGCTCACGGAGGTGGCAGCAGAGATCTTCACTCCCCTTGCGCAGTCTTGGAGGTGACTTTTCCAAATCCATCTGCTCAGCGACCTGAAGATAAACTCGATTTGAATATTTCCTGGCTCAGGGTCACGGGGCTCATCACTTTAGGAAACTCATCCTGCCTCCTTTGAATCCAAACGTCCTTTCCGACCCAACCACTGTTTTCAGCCGATCGACCCTTTCTAACCCATCCACCCTTTTCAACTCAACCATCTTTTCAAAACTAACCGTCTTTTCCAACCCAGCCATCCTTTCCAACCCAACCATTGTTTTCAGCCCATCCACTCTTTCTAACCCATCCACCCTTTCCAGACCATTCACCTTTTCCAACTTAACTGCCCTTTTCCAGCCCATTCACCCTTCCCAACCCAACCACCCTTTCCAGCCCATCCACCCTTTCCAGACCATTCACCCTTCCCAACCCATCCACCCTTTCCAGCCCATCCACCCTTCCCAACCCATCCACCCTTCTTTCCCAACCCATCCACCCTTCTTTCCCAACCCATCCACCCTTCCCAACCCATCCACCCTTCCCAACCCAACCACCCTTCCCAACCCATCCACCCTTCCCAACCCATCCACCCTTTCCAGCCCATCCACCTTTTGCAATCCAAGACTCCTTTCCAGCTCAGCCAACGTCTCCAACCCAACCACCCTTTCCAACTCAGCCGCTCTTCTCAACCCAACCACTGTTACCAACCCGTCCGATCTTTCCAACACAACCACCCTCTTCAACCCAGACACCCTTTTCCATGCAACCACCCTTTCCAACCCGATCACTTTTCCAACCCGATCACTTTTCCAACCCGATCACTTCTCCAGCCCAACCACTTTTCCAACCCAATCACTTTTCCAGCCTGATCACTTTTCCAACCTGATCACTTTTCCAACCCATCCATTCTTTCCAACCCATCCATTTTTTCCAACCCAATCACTTTTCCAACCCAATCACTTTTCCAGCCCGATCACTTTTCCAACCCAATCACTTTTCCAGCCCTATCACTTTTCCAACCCGATCACTTTTCCAGCCCGATCACTTTTCCAACCCAATCACTTTTCCAATGCAGTCACTTTTCCAAACCAATCACTTTTCCAGCCCGATCACTTTTCCAACCCAATCACTTTTCCAACCCAATCACTTTTCCAGCCCGATCACTTTTCCAACCCGATCACTTTTCCAGCCCAGTCACTTTTCCAACCCATCCATTCTTTCCAGCCCAATCACTTTTCCAGCCCGATCACTTTTCCAACCCGATCACTTTTCCAGCCCAATCACTTTTCCAACCCATCCATTCTTTCCAACCCATCCATTCTTTCCAACCCAACCCAACAAATGGCAAAGCAGTGCCCCGACCCTCCAAATATTCCCGAAGCGTTACAGCTGCCCACATCCAGTTTCTGACTGTTCCACCCTGTCTAACTGGTGCCTTTTTGATGTTTGAGGTTTGAAACCTCGCCTCGATCAACTGACAAAACATCTTCAATTGAGCCGCAGCAGCCCCGTGACCTCTCGCGCACCTTTTGTCTTTCAAAGCACAGACAGGTGCTGCAGGAGGGAATATTTGAGGACTTGGAAACGGTTTCTTCCCCTTTTGCTGCCGCGGTGTCCGGGGGGAGCCGAGCGCCAGGATGTGCTGTACAAATCCGTTTGTTACAGTAAACAGCCCCAGGCAGGCGCCTGCACTCCCAGACCTTGGGGGGATTCCTTGGAGGGTTTGTTCCTCCTTGCAAATTTAAAGATATGAACTCAGGAGGGACCAGAAGCTTCTTCCTGGCCTGGGGCTGAGCATGCAAAGTGTACAAACAGGCACTGACAGTTTTATGCGCAACAGTGAAAAAAGAACAATAAAAACAGCTAAAACAAATAATATTTGAACTGAACTGGGCAGAGGGTCAGCCATCATTTCATAGAATGGAATTGTGGAATGGTTTGGGTTGGAAGGGACTTTAAAGATCCTTAAAGATCACCCAGTTCCACCCTCTGCCATGGGCAGGGACACCTTCCCCTAGGCCAGGTTGCTTCAAATGCATCCAACCCTGAACGCTTCCGAGGATCTCAAAAGTCTTTTCCAACCTTAATGATTCATGATTTAAGTTTAGAGGCAGCTCTCACCCCCTGGGTGAATCCACCTGGGAAAGTCTGACCTGCTGCCAGGAGCAAAGCCAGGACCAACATTCCTGTGTTTCACCACTCACCAAATTCCCACCTTTCTGCTGAGGCTGGGACTAGCAGGGAATCACGACAGGAGTGTCGGAACCTGACTTTAGCTTCCCTTTCCAAGGCCCCATCACCTTCCCCATAGAGACTCCATCAGATAAGCTCTATTTAAGACTTTGGTGGCTGTGAAAATAGGAATAAATAAACTAAACCTCGCTGGCAAAGCTGGGACAGGCTGAGCCTGACCTTATTATTGCTGTGACATGAATTCCATTAAAATCTGGAGTCTCGCAGAGATAAGTTCCTATTGAAGAGCAGGGCTGGCAGCGAAATTCCAGCAGTCTTAAGTCAGTGGCAAGTTCAGCCCCACCTCGTCTTTTAAATAATGATTCGGCCATGGTGGCTGCAAGTTTGGAGCATCACACAGAGCAGCACAAAGTGATTTTTTCCAAAATATGTCCCTGGAGAAGGGCTGAGGCAGAGGGAGGAAATGAGGCCGGCACCGCGCTTGACGCAGAGAGCAACAAGCACAGTTGGATTTACTCTGCTTCTACAGCGTGGGACGGGTTTCAACAAAGTTCAGCTGCTTTTTAGGGCATCTGAAAAGAACAGAGATCTTCAATGGGCGCATAAAAATGTAAAAATCCCCAAGATCTGGTAATAATCCTGCTTTTTCTGGTGTTTATACGTCATGGTCCAGCTTCTTTTCCATCTACTTGACTTCACCTTTCACTGGCTGCACAGAGCAATAAAGTGCAGTCTCAGGCACTGCCTAATTAGCCCTGAAAAATCAGATTCATCCAAAAGAACAGCACAGGGAAGATCCAGCTCCAAACACCCAGCATCAGTTTGGGATAATTAACGTGACGAGGCTGGGTCTGGTCCTGTCCCCCTTGTGCAGCCACCACCAATTTAACTCAACGAGAGAGAATCTGTCAAGTTATTTCCAGGGTTAACAACTCACACCGTTTAAAATATAAATTCTGGCCTGAACTTGGCTGCTTTCAGGTCCCCACTCTTGGGTCTTGTGATGCTTTTGTCAGAGACATTAAACAGCCTCGATGATCAGAACCGTCCTCCCCACGTGGACGGGGATGAGCCACATCAAGTTACCTTTGGAAGGATTTTTCTCCTCAAATTAAGGTAACGAGGACTAAACCACACCAGAGCTGGTTCCACCACGGGGAGAACCTGAGCAGAGGAGGCTTTCAAAGGCACAAAGGAGCAGTTAAATTCTCGTTTCCCACGGAAAATCAGGGGCCCCTGGGTGTTCTGCTCCATCCGTGAAACTTTGAAAGCCTCCTCCCCCCGTCTTGGGCAGATTAATGGGAAATAATAAAAAATATCATTTAAACGTGGAGTCTCAGGGAGGTGATTCAACTCCCAGCCCCGGCTGCCACAGTTGTCAGTAAATTAGGGAGAAAAGAAACACAAAATGAGCCTTTTCCAGTCCCTCCAATTATGCAGGGATGGTTCTGCCTGTGATGAGAGATTTTGAGAGCTTTTCCGCACATCCAGGTGGAAAACTGCTCAAGGAGGAGGGGAAAAGGGGGAAAAAAGGACACCCCAGCAATTCACGGTGCGCCAGGACACAGAGCGCTGTCACCAGGTGCTGGTGACATCCGTCCTCTGACTGGAGCACCAGGGAAAGGAGAAAGGAGAAAACACAACCTCTGTTGTCGGAGTCCAGGACATCCCTAGGGGGTTTGGAGACCGGACAGGGGGTCTGGGGTCTGTCCCAGGGGCTCAGGCAGCCTCACACAGAGCCCAGGAGGGCACTGCCTCTGATCCCTGCCATGGCAGTGAATGCCCACAGGGTGTGAGGAATCACAAGCTGGGAGAATTCAAAATAAGCAGTGGTTAGTTTATCACAGAGTGTGAATGGAGAATTTAGGATTTTTAGTGTATGGAGAAATTGGGGAGTGGTCCTGCCCTCCTTGTTCTTGTTCTCATCCCCATTTTCTGCTGAGCTGTGTCACAAGGATTGGTTCAGAGTAGAAATGCCAGGTTAACACAGGCAGTGAGCATTGGTGAGATTCTGTCAATAAAATATTCCTTGTGGCCGTGGTTGGGTCAGGGAATGGTACAAAGGGCCCGGGACCCTCTGACCCGCCCAGTCCTGCTCTGCTGGGGACGCCCTGCAGAGCTGGGACAGAGCTGGGAGAGGATGGAGAATAAACAACCCTGGAATGGTTTATTTTAATTTACTTTTATTTTTTTAAAATTTAATTTACCTTTTTTTTTACCATTAAACTGAGGACTGGGGACTCAGCCTGGCTGCTCTGGCTCCGGCCTGAGACCTTTTGGGCAAGGGAAGCTCAAAAACCTGATTGCCTTGGGAACAGCAACCCTGAGGAGAATCCCAGGGAACAGAAACCCTGAGAGAAAACCTGATTGCCTTGGGAACAGCAACCCCGAGGAGAACCCCAGGAAACAGAACCCTGAGACTCTGCGTCCTCTGTTCCCAGGGTTGGCTGTCAGGGATGGAGAGTTCCCAACACAGCCAGCTGAGCAGCCAGAGACAGCGCAGGAAAAGGAGTGAACAATGAAAAATCAATCACAAAATGAAACAAATCCTGATTTTCGAGCCTGGGACACACACACCTGAGCTGCCCGACCTGTTCAGGTGCAGTTTAATTCCCTCTGGATGTTCTTCATTCCTGCTGTTCCCTGCCACCAGGATGTTCATTGGCTGCAGAGCATTCCAGCTCCACACGTCCTGAAGTGAAACAGCGCTGATATTTTTATGTTGTAAATGAGAAACTTTGAAGTCTAAGAGGGGATTTTGGGTTGTGGAGTCCAGATCTGGGATAGGACACAGGGAATGGCTTCCCACTGCCAGAGGGCAGGGCTGGATGGGATTTTGGGAAGGAATTCTTCCCTGGGAGGGTGGGGAGGGGCTGGGATGGAATTCCCAGAGGAGCTGTGGCTGCCCCTGGATCCCTGGAAGTGTCCAGGGTCAGGTTGGATGGGGTTTGGAGCAGCCTGGGACAGTGGGAATTGTCCCTGCCCATGGCAGGAAGTGAGTGGGATGGGCTTTAAGGTCCTTTCCAACCCAAACCATTCCATGATTCCCTCCCCAGTTTGTTCCCATGATCTTACCCTTTTCCAGCCCATTTTTAAACCTCTCTGGTTCTCCAGCAAATTAAGAGGAAACTTCTCAAAACCAGCTTTGGTTTGCTCCAAGGAAAAGGCCAGGACCTTAACAATCAAAAATTTAATTGGGAAAAGGAATTCTATCTCCACTGAGAAAAGGAATTCTTTCTTTGTTAAGAAAATAAATTTTTTGTAGCTCCTTTTCCACATGGGAAGTTTGAGATCCAGGCTCAGGAGAGCAAATCCCTCCCACTCCACACAAAAAAAAATCCACATAATGAGGCTGTCCAATGGCCTCAGCACTCATTGGTTTGATCAGCGAGTTTGGACAGCCACAGCTGCCCATTTCTGATGGAAAATTTGTGCTCATTTCATGGTGGCTGCTCGGAGAAAAGTCACCACACGTAACTGTGGTTTCATAGCTGGGGGGCAAGTGGAGAAAATGATTTAATTAGGTTTGTGTAATAACAGCTCCATTTCCAAGTGGCTGCCCATGTGTATTAGCAGGGAAGGATTTCAATTACTCTTTTTCCTTTAATTCTGTGACTTTAATGCTGGTGGAGGCGGGGGAAAGCTGAGAACAAAAACTAAACTGGGAACTCTTTGTCCACAGAATGTACTGAATTTATTGAATATATTAAATTAATGTGTCCACGGATGCGTGGAGCATTTCACACTTCATCTCCCTGCAGCCACATCCATGTGCAAAATCCAAGCCCACACCAGAATGAGGGAATCAGGTTGGAAAAAACCCTTAACATCATCAAGTCCGACCATTAACCCACAACTAATTAGTACAAATATTTGTATTGGTGATGAAGCTGCCTAATTGAGGCCACCATCACAAACAGGGCCCAGAGGAGAGGAGTGTCCTGGTGATGGACACAACTCTGGTTGTGTTCACACAACTCTGGTTGCAGACTAAGGGAAAGATCAGCCCAGAGTTTGTGGCATCCCCTCATTCTTGGCTTTAAACCCTCATCCCATCTTCCAAAAAATAAAATATTCACTTTCTACCAACACAAATCCACCAAATAGTCAGGGTATTTTGCCTGGGAATTTGAGGAGATGGCATAAACAAAATTTAGCAAGTTTGATGATCTGTCTTGGCTGGGTTTGGCTGGGCCAGCCTGGTTAGGGATGAGTTGGGATCAGGGTTAGGTTACGGTTAGGGTTAGTCTGGTAAGGGATTTGTTTGGATCAGCCTGGTTAGGGATGGGTTGGGATCAGCCTAGTTAGGGCTGGGTTAGGATCAGCCTGGTTAGGGATAGGTTGGGATCATCCTGGTTAGGGATGGGTTAGGATCAGCCTGGTTAGGGATGGGTTGGGATCAGCCTGGTTAGGGATGTGTTAGGATCAGCCTGGTTAGGGATGAGTTGGGATCAGCCTGATTATGATGAGTTGGGATCAGCCTGGTCAGGGATGAGTTGGGATCAGCCTGGTCAGGGATGAGTTGGGATCAGCCTGGTCAGGGATGAGTTGGGATCAGCCTGGTTATGATGAGTTGGGATCAGCCTGGTCAGGGATGAGTTGGGGTCAGGGCTAGGTTAGGTTAGGATCAGCCTGGTTAGGGATGGGTTGGGATCAGCCTGGTTAGGGATGGGTTGGGATCAGCCTGGTTAGGGATGGGTTGGGATCATCCTGGTTAGGGATAGGTTGGGATCATCCTGGTTAGGCATGGGTTGGGATCATCCTGGTTGGGAATGAGCTGGGGTCAGGGTTAGGTTAGGGTTAGTCTGGTTAGGGATTTGTTGGGATCAGCCTGGTTAAGGATTTGTGGGGATCAGCCTGGTTAGGGATGGGTTGGGATCAGCCTGGTTAGGGATGAGTTGGGATCAGCCTGGTTAGGAATGAGTTGGGAGTTAGGGATGAGTTAGGATCATCCTGGTTTGGGACCTGTTGCTGTTGGCAAAAGTATCAGGGCCAATAAAACATAAACAGGCCCCAAAGAAGAGCCAGACCAGCAGCTTCTGCCTCTTAATTCCTCATTAGAGTGTCAAAGCCTCAGCTCAACTCGTCCTGCTGTACCCTCGCTCCATCTGTTCCGTCTCTAATTTCAACATCAATCAAAATAAACAGAATTCCTGAAAATGTGAAAGAAACCCGATATTTCCAAGTTCCTTTGTCTCCTCGACGACTTTTCCTCCTCCTGTTTGGCACAGGCAGCTTTCCAGGCTGATTTTTTTAGGGAATACTACAAACCCGAGAACTCAGAGCCCTCCTGGAGAGCTCTTGTAAAACTCCACGGTTGGATGGAAGCTGGAACAGATGGGAGAGCTCCTCCAGGCTCTACATTAACCCCGCTGTTCCCCGACTGGGGGCCAACAACACTTTGAAATTTCAAAACGTACAAGAGCTAAAAATACCTCTCCAAGCCAGAGACCATCCAAAGTTTCAACAAACACCAACAAGAGGGGCGGCGTCCTTTTGTGAGGATGACAAACGGCTCCTTCTGGGGAAACGAGGGAATTTCAGCACCTCGGTGGCAGGAAGAGGGGAGGTATTCAAGGGAAAGATATTTTTGAGGGAATTTGGTGGCTGTTGGTTCGTTACAGCTGGAATCCTTCAGCCATCACCTCATTACACACAGAGCAGAGCCAAGAGAGAGCAATGAGGGCAGTGATTGGGGTGGAGAAGGGGAGCAGAATTCCTGGGGGGAGATTTGCCATGCTCCACGATAAAAAACCTCCATTTTCGCTGCTGAGGACACAAATCCCAAAAGATTCCAAAGGAGCTGTGGGTGCCCAGAGTCTTTAAATCCCGGTTTTAATTGGAGGTTTTCCATGCCCACCTTCCCTCCCTGCCACACAGGGTTTGAGTGACAAAAATCCACAGCTGGCCTGGGAGCTCTTGGATTCCATAGGGTGAGGATTTTGGAGGCCTCAATGGGATTTGGGATGTTCTGAAGGGTCTGATGTAGAAAATGTTCCATTTCTGCAGTGAGGACTCTCCTTTTCACGGAATCATGGAATGCTTTGGGTTGGAAGGGAATTTAAAGATTATCCAGTGCCACTGGCAGGGGCACCTCCCGCTGTCCCAGCGTGCTCCAGCCTGGCCTTGGGCACTTCCAAGTTATTTTATTTTATTTTATTTTATTTTATTTTATTTTATTTTATTTTATTTTATTTTATTTTATTTTATTTTATTTTATTTTATTTTATTTTATTTTATTTTATTTTATATTTTATTTTATATTTTATTTTATTTTATATTTCATTTTATTTTATATTTCATTTTATTTTATTTTATTTTATTTTATTTTATTTTATTTTATTTTATTTCATTTTATTTCATTTTTTATTTTATTTTATTTTATTACTTGCAACCAGTTTTGCAGGGTTTTCTGTGAACTGACCTCACCCAGAGGGAGGAAAGTTGAGAGCAGGGGCAGCCACAGCTCCTCTGGGAATTCTAATTCCTCCCCCACCCTCACAGGGAATAATTCCTTCCCAATATCTCATTTAACCCCTTTTTCAATTTTAAAAAAATCCATCTCTTTCCCATTATAAAATTATGATATTATTCCAAACTATGATATTACTCCAAACCCTCAGGAGCTCCACACCAGCCATGAACTCCCTAAAACCAATCCCTAAAGGAACAGCCCAATCCCAAGGGAGCAGCACCCAAACAGCTGAAAAAATCCATTAAACCCCCATTTTTACGCCCTGAGCAGGCACCCAAAATCCTCACCCAGAGGAGCAGATGCCTGCCCTGGTTTGTGGGATGTTTATTCCCCCAAACAAACCCACCAAAGTCCATTTTATATCATTTCTGCTGACAGGCACGAAGGTTAATTGGTCACAATTGCATTCCGAACGTCCCAGCCGAGAGAAGTGCCAGGAGCCAGAGGTAAATCACACAACTACCCACTCGCTGCCTCCGAGTTTAAATAAATAGAAATTCCAGGCTAATTAATATTTAAGAAATGCAGAAGTTGTCATCTTAAATCAGGCTGAAACACAATAATCACATTAAGTGCTTACTTCAGCAAAATACCCCCGAAATGCAAAGTGTTGGTGAGTTATGGGAGTATTTATCCCCTTAATTGACTCCTGGCTCTGGCAGAACTCCATTACCCAGGAGTTATGAGGAAATTTAATTCCGATCCTTGTGTCTGCACTCAAGGACTTCTGTTGGACTCGGGTTTATTTTCAGCGGCGGGGCTGAAGGGCTGCATTTTTCCAGTTGCAATCCTGCTCAGTTGAGCAACAAATGTGACATTTCGTATTTCATCTGCTGACCTTCCGCTCGTAGCTGGAAAATTTTTCATCCGGTTTCTCCTTCTGTTTCCCTTCCAGATGTCCTCCAAGGCAGGAAGGAAATTGGTGTTTTAGCAGGCAGAGTTTGGTAGGAATTATTTAGACAAAGAGGGGATTTCAGAGACTTTTCTTGGGCTCTGCTGGCGCTGTCAGGGGCATAAACGCCCTTCCCTGACCACGATGCTCCAACATCCTGGAGTGCAACCCGGCCTTGGACATTCCAGGGGTCCAGGGGCAGCCACAGCAAATCTGGGAATTCCATCCTAGACCGTCACCACCCTCACTCTCAGAATTCCATCCCAATATCCCATTTAACCCTGGCAGTGGGAAGCCATTCCCTGTGTCCTGTCCCTCCATCCCTTGTCCCCATGATCCCTGGGATGGCTGAGCTGAAATAGAGACTGGGGAATAAAGCAGAGATTTATTGAAAGGGTTTTAGGGCACACCTTGGGCAGGACAAGAGCCTGGGCAGGGCTGCACCAAAGGTGGGCACAAAATGGACACAAAATGGGCACAAAATGGGCACAAAATGGACACAAAATGGACACAAAATGGACACAAAATGGACACAAAATGGGCACAAAGTGGGCACAAAATAGGCACAAAATAGGCACAAAATGGACCCAACATGGGCACAAAATGGACACAAAATAGGCACAAAATGGAGACAAAATGGTCAAAAAATGGTCACAGAATGGGCACAGAATGGTCACAAAATGGACACAAAATAGGCACAAAATAGGCACAAAATGGGCACAAAACGGACACAAAATGGGCCCAGAATGGGCACAAAATAGGCACAAAATAGGCACAAAATGGACCCAACATGGGCACAAAATGGGCACAAAATGGACCCCAAATGGGCATAAAATGGTCACAAAGTGGACCCAAAATGGGCACAGAATGGGCACAAAATTGACCCCCAGTCCCGAGGTCTCCCCCTTTGATAAGTTCTGGTCCATTTGCACATTGGGGTTTCACTGTCCCATTGCAGCCCCAGGTTCTGCAGTCCCATCCTTCTCGTTCCTCCCTCAGCCCCCCTTGTTTGTGCTTTTGGGCTGAACCCTTGTCCCAGCTGTCCTTGGGGTGCAGCAGGAACAGGATTTGTTTTGTGTCCCTGCTGTGTGAGGAGCTGAGTGAGCCTGAGTGTGAGCTCAGAGCTGCACCCTGGGCAGCACAGGGAGTGAAAAACCCCAAAGATAAAATTTAAGGCATCACCCAGTCCCACATAGAAACTGGGAATATTCAGGCATCAGGCAGCAAAGGGGAACAGGCAACACCAAAATAATTAACATTTAGCATGAACAACCCCTGTGCTTTTAACCACAATTTAATTGCATTGGCATCTGTATTTATTAATTTTTAAACTGCATATTCTAATATTTTCAGCTCAAAATCTCAGCAAAGAAATTGTTCAGTAAAGGAAATAGGACTGACTTCATCTCGACACAGGATCCTGCCAAGAAGTTAAAGCTGCCAATTCCCTCCTTTTTTAGGAGTCAAACCCCGCCCAGAAAGGTAATTAAACTGATAAATTTGATTATAAACCTGACATCATCCCCGATGAGCTCCAGACAAAACCTCCTCACGCCCCACGAACGCCTCCGTGCGCTCATCCCTAAAAAAATCCAATTCCCTTCATTTACTCTGCCCCAAAGCCGGGGAGCAAACTCAATGTTTAATTATAAACTTTCCACTCGGAGCAGCTGTAATTAATGAGCCAAGGAATCCGCAACACGCCTGGAGCAGCCCGGATTCCTCCCGGGGACCCCGGTGGTGCAGCTCGAGTCACTTCCCATTAGTTTTAGGAGCTGGAGCGCCCACCTAAAGCATTAATCACGGAATGCTGCAGCTCCCGGACTTTTAATTACCCACACTCCGCGTGCTGCACACGGATTGTCCCACCCTGGTAATAAATGACATTCCCGGGGCTACCGAGGGCCTTGCTGGGGCTCGGTTTGTGATGTTCGGTTTTTCACAGAATTCACAGAATTCACAGAATTAACAAAATTCACAGAATTCACTGGATCTCAGGTTGGAAGAGACCTTCAAGATCATCGAGTCCAACCCAGCCTGAACACCTCAACAGGAGATTCCTCCACTGCCCTGAGGGTCTGAGCCGTTCCCAAACCTGAGCCTCAGAACCCCCCGTGCTGAGCTCAGGGTTAATTCACCGTTCCTCGCTCCAGGAATTTAAATTTCCATGGATTTCTCTCACAGAGTCAAGATCCAGGTGATGTTGACAGTGGAATCCCCATTCCTGAAGGGATTTTACAATGGATGTGGCACTTGGGGAGTGCCACAGAGCCCTCCAGAGCCTGGAGAATTCCTGAAAATCCAGGAAAACAGAGATTCCCTTTGGATCAGGAGATTCCTCCACTGCCCTGAGGGTCTGAGCCGTTCCCAAACCTGAGCCTCAGATCCCTCTATGCTGAGCTCAGGGTTAATTCCCCGTTCCTCGCTGCAGGAATTTAAATTTCCATGGATTTCTCTCACAGAGTCAAGATCCAGGTGATGTTGATGGTGGAATCCCCATTCCTGAAGGGATTTTACGCTGGATGTGGCACTTGGGGAGTGCCACAGAGCCCTCCAGAGCCTGGAGAATTCCTGAAAATCCAGGAAAACAGAGATTCCCTTTGGATCAGGAGATTCCCCTGCTGCTCTGAGTGTCTGATCCACTCCCCACCCAAGCCTCAGATCCCCCCGTGCTGAGCTCAGGGTTAATTCCATCCCAGCCCCTCCCCACCCTCCCAGCCAGGAATTCCTTCCCAAAATCCCATTTAAATCTCCCCTTTCCCAGTTTGAAGCCATTCCCTGTGTCCTGTCCCTCTGTCCCTTGTCCCCAGCCCCTCTCCAGCTCTCCTGGAGCCCCTCCAGGCTCTGAGCTCTCCCTGGAACCTTCCTCTTCTCTTCTCTTCTCTTCTCTTCTCTTCTCTTCTCTTCTCTTCTCTTCTCTTCTCTTCTCTTCTCTTCTCTTCTCTTCTCTTCTCTTCTCTTCTCTTCTCTTCCCCTTCCCCTTCCCCTTCCCCTTCCCCTTCCCCTTCCCCTTCCCCTTCCCCTTCCCCTTCCCCTTCCCCTTCCCCTTCCCCTTCCCCTTCCCCTTCCCCTTCCCCTTCCCCTTCCCCTTCCCCTTCCCCTTCCCCTTCCCTTCCCTTCCCTTCCCTTCCCTTCCCTTCCCTTCCCTTCCCTTCCCTTCCCTTCCCTTCCCTTCCCTTCCCTTCCCTTCCCTTCCCTTCCCTTCCCTTCCCTTCCCTTCCCTTCCCTTCCCTTCCCTTCCCTTCCCTTCCCTTCCCTTCCCTTCCCCACTTCCAGGGATCCAGGGGCAGCCACAGCTCCTCTGGGAATTCCATCCCAGCTCCTCCCCACCCTCCCAGCCAGGAATTCCTTCCCAAAATCCCACCCAGCCCTGCCCTCTGGCAGTGGAAATAAAATAAATCATTTTATTCCCTGTGTCCTGTCCCTCTGTCCCTTGTCCCCAGCCCCTCTCCAGCTCTCCTGGAGCCCCTCCAGGCCCTGCCAGGGGCTCTGAGCTCTCCCTGGATCCTTCCCTTCTCCCTTGGGCACTTCCAGGGATTCAGGGGCAGCCACAGCTCCTCTGGGAATTCCATCCCAGCCAGGAATTCCTTCCCAAAATCCCATTTAAATCTCCCCTTTCCCAGTTTGAAGCCATTCCCTGTGTCCTGTCCCTCTGTCCCTTGTCCCCCATCCCTCTCCAGCTCTCCTGGAGCCCCTTTAGACCCTGGAATGTTCTGGAAGCTCTCCCTGGATCCTTTTCCTCTCCAGGCTGGACAATCCCGGCTCTCCCAGCACAGCAGGGGCTTCCACTGCTCAGGAATTTCTGACAAATCCTCAGTCAGGACAAACCTGTGCCACTGCTGAGATGCCTCAGGTGACATCACCTTCATCAGCTTTTCCTCCTCAGACTCTTCTTCCCCTCTCCCCTCAGGCACAGACCTACCTAATGACTATCAATTAGCACTCGAGCACTAATTAGGGCTATATTTGAGCACCTAAAAGCAGCTACAGCTCTATTTGTGCTTCTTGATGTAAAGGGAAAGAGGAGAAAAAAAAAAATCCTCATCATTTTCGGCAGCTCTTCCCTGCTAAATTTATCAAAGCCTTTAAATAAGGCAGGTCTCAGAGAGGATATGGGGAGTGGGGAAAGCTTGGTATTCCTTAGATAACAGAGTTTTTTTTGGTCTTGATTAACTATTTCTAATTATGATATTTATCAGAGTGTGGTGGTGACTCTCTAATGGATTAAATGTGTTCTCTGCCTTCAAAAAAAGCTGCTTCAGGATGACACTTAAAAAAATCTTCTCCACAAAGTATAAAATAAACAAAGATTTACTCCCAGCCCTGAATTCACTCCGTGACCAAGAAATGAAACTGCTGAGATTCAATGAAGGGACAAAAACCACAACGATTGTCCCCAAAACCAGTTCATTAAACAAATTCTGTCTTTGGCGTTCCACAGTTGGTGTTTAGTGCTGGGGGAAAACTCTGTGGAAAAAATTCCTGATGGAATCTTCCTCTTGCTCTCCCTCAGCCTCTCCTGAAAAATCCAACTGGGAATTTCCAGGGTCCTTAAAATCTGTCTTGGCTGAACAAGTTCATTTCCACCTCAGGACCCCCAGTCTGATAAGAGCTGATAAGAGAATTCATGTGCCAGACACATCCCCCTGCTTTGTGAACTTTATTAGACAAAATCCCCATGAGTGATTTCTTTAAAAACAAATTTCCTATGCTGAATCCTGCCTGGAAATCTCAGAAAAGCATGTGGATTATTTTATTTTATTTTATTTTATTTTATTTTATTTTATTTTATTTTATTTTATTTTATTTTATTTTATGTTATGTTATGTTATTTTATTTTATTTTATTTTATTTTATTTTATTTTATTTTATTTTATTTTATTTTATTTTATTTTATTTTATTTTATTTTTTGTTGTATTGCATTTTATTTTTATTTATTTTATTTTATTTTGTTGTATTTTATTTTATTTTTATTTTATTTTATTTTATTTTATTTTATTTTATTTTATTTTATTTTATTTTAATTTATTTTATTTTATTTTATTTTATTTTATTTTAATTTATTTTATTTTATTTATTTTGTTGTACTGTGTTTTATTATTTTATTTTGTTTTGTTTTGGTTTTTTTGTATTCTGAATACTATTTCAGAATCAAAGAAAAATGAAATGAAGCCCTGGTTGATTTTTCTGCTCCTCCAGGATATTCCAGGCAGAGAAGAATGAAAGGAAAAGAAATGGACAGAGAATATGGAGGGAATGAGATTTGATTTTTAAACCTGTGGGTGTGAATGGGCAGAAGAAGGAGGAATGTGGAATGGGATTGACTTTATCTCTCTTTATTGGCTAAAAATCCACAATGGGGGCAAGGAGGGTGCAGGAATTTTTCCAAGCTCGAGGGACAAACAAATCCCACAGGTGAGGTTGGTCCTGTTCATCCAGGGCAACAGAATCTCCTGGGTTCTGCCTCCGGAGAAGGGGAGGATGCTCGGAATTTTTGGGTTTTTTTTCAGACTCAGATTCAGCACCTGGAATGTCCTTGGACATTCCAATATCCCTCCCCAGGCTGCTCCCAGCACTCAAAGCCCTCCAGAGCCTGGAGAATTCCTGAAAATCCAGGAAAACAGAGATTCCCTTTGGATCAGGAGATTCCCCTGCTGCTCTGAGCGTCTGATCCACTCCCCAGCCCCAGCCTCAGATCCCTCTATGCTGAGCTCAGGGTTAATTCCCCGTTCCTCGCTCCAGGAATTTAAATTTCCATGGATTTCTCTCACAGAGTCAAGATCCAGGTGATGTTGATGGTGGAATCCCCATTCCTGAGGGGAATTTACGCTGGATGTGGCACTTGGGGAGTGCCACAGAGCCCTCCAGAGCCTGGAGAATTCCTGAAAATCCAGGAAAACAGAGATTCCCTTTGGATCAGGAGATTCCCCTGCTGCTCTGAGGGTCTGAGCCACTCCCCAGAACCCCCCGTGCTGAGCTCAGGGTTAATTCACCATTCCTGAATTTAAATTTCCATGGATTTCTCTCACAGAGTCAAGATCCAGGTGATGCTGATGGTGGAATCCACGTTCCTGAGGGGATTTTACGCTGGATGTGGCACTTGGGGACACGGCCAGTGGTGGCCTTGGTGGGGAATGGCTGCGCTCGATGGTCTTTGAAGGTTTTTCCAACCCAAATAATTCCCTAATTTTGGAGTCTCCTCCACTCTCTCTGTAATCACTTGAATTTTTGGGAGTTTGGATTATTTGGATCTTAATTCCTGCCCAAGTTCTTCACCTTCTCCTCATCTCTGAGCCCAAAATGATGTGGACAGAAAATTTATTGACCAAAAAATTTCTCTTTTTAAACCCATTCGTTATGGAGCTCCCCGTGGGAGCTCAGGGCACCTTTATCCAAGCTTTTCCCACAAAATCCATTTATCCATGGGCAGAGATGGATTCCCTGGGCTCTGCCACCGCCGTGGGGACCTGCTGGGGATGTGGAATTATGGCCAAACTTATCACGAGGCACTAATAATAATAATAATAATAATAATAATAATAATAATAATAATAATAATTTTATTTTATTTTACTTTATTTTATTTTATTTTATTTTATTTTATTTTATTTTATTTTATTTTATTTTATTTTATTTTATTTTATTTTATTTTATTTTATTTTAATTAATAAAATTTTATTATGTTAATAAATATTATTAATATTATTAATATAATAAAATAAAAATATAAAAACTAAAATATATAAAAATATAAAAATTATAAAAGATAAACATTTATAAAAATAAAAAATTAAAAAAATAAAAATAATAAATATTATTAATATTTATTAATATTCCCCCATTTTTATTATATTATTCCCCCGTTTTATTATATTATTATTCTCTGAACACTAGTAAAGCCCAACCCAACCTGTGGATTAAACAGATTTTTCCAGACTCAGGGTTATTCCAAATAACACTTTCCTCTCCCGTTATTCCTCTAAAAGCAGAGGATAAATGTTGGCTGTGCTGAACACTCCCAGACCCTGCTGGGTTCTTATTTTAGCCAAATTTCATCGCAGAGTTGTCACCACCCCACGTTTGGGGACACTTTTCCTTCATTAGCGCTTCCTAATTTCCTAATTCCCAATTTCCTTCACTCGCACGGGAGAGGGACGGAATGGGATTCCTGTCAATATTGCAGGAGAAGGCTGCCAGTGGAGTTGGGAATATTGGGGAGAAATCGCTGCTTTCTTGGGATCTCAGAGCTCTTTTTGATAGATTGGAATAATTCCATTTATCCTGACCCGCACCCAGGCACAGACAGATCCAATCAGCAAAACTGGGAATGATAATTTGGTTGGGAGAGGCTGCTCAATAACAAATCCTCATGGGAGGCAGCACCAAACAAGCAGGAGCAGAAGGAAATTCTGAATTCTGGAAATTAGGGAGCCTAAGGATGAAAATGTTGTGGAATTCCGGAGTTGTTTGGGTTGGGAAAGCCCTGTGAGGTCATCATGTCCAGATGTTTCCGTGTCCCCAAGTGCCACATTCCTAAATTTTTTAATTCCCCCCCCCGGGATGTGACTCCAGCCCTGTCCTGGGCAGCCTGTGCAGGGCTGGACAACCCTTTCCATGAGGAAAACATTCCCAAAATCCAACCCAAACCTCCCAAGGCACAACCTGGGGCTGTTTCCTCTCCTCCTGTTCCTTCTACCAACCCCAACCTGGCTCCACCTTCCTTCCCTGCCAGTGGCAGATCCCTAAAAACAGGACCCAAAAATCCCAAACTGGAGCTTGGTGGGCTCTTCCCGGTATCCTGGAGTGTGAATTTGGGAAAGGAATTCAAACCTCACTTTTAAGGAGCGACTTGGAAAATGCTCCTGCCTTCCAAGCCGAACTTTTGGGATGAGACACAAATTCCGGGGGCCTCGATTCATCCCTGAGCTTCCCTGCGGGGAGAAATCGCTGCTTTCTTCGGATCTCAGAGCTCTTTTTGATAGATTGGAATAATTCCATTTATCCGGGGAGAAATCGCTGTTTTCTTCGGATCTCAGAGCTCTTTTTGATAGATTGGAATAATTCCATTTATCCTGACCCACACCCAGGCACAGACAGATCCAGTCAGCAAAACTGGGAATGATAATTTGGCTGGGAGAGGCTGCTCAATAACAAATCCTCATGGGAGGCAGCACCAAACAAGCAGGAGCAGAAGGAAATTCTGAATTCTGGAAATTAAGGAGCCTAAGGATGAAAATGTTGTGGAATTCCGGAGTTGTTTGGGTTGGGAAAGCCCTGTGAGGTCATCATGTCCAGATGTTTCCGTGTCCCCAAGTGCCACATTCCTAAATTTGTTAATTCCCCCTCCCGGGATGTGACTCCACCCCTGTCCTGGGCAGCCTGTGCAGGGCTGGACAACCCTTTCCATGAGGAAAACATTCCCAAAATCCAACCCAAACCTCCCAAGGCACAACCTGGGGCTGTTTCCTCTCGTCCTGTTCCCTCCACCAACCCCAACCTGGCTCCACCTTCCTTTCATGCCAGTGGCAGATCCCTAAAAACAGGACCCAAAAATCCCAAACTGGAGCTTGGTGGGCTCTTCCCGGTATCCTGGAGTGTGAATTTGGGAAAGGAATTCAAACCTCACTTTTAAGGAGCGACTTGGAAAATGCTCCTGCCTTCCAAGCCGAACTTTTGGGATGAGACACAAATTCCGGGGGCCTCGATTCATCCCTGAGCTTCCAAAACTCCTTCCCAGTTTGTCCCCTCCGTGTCACTCATCTGGAATAATTAGGAGGAGGAAGAGGAAGCACAAAACAAACTCCAAATAGGGAATTTGGAGAGAAATTCCCTATTTCTCTCCAAATTGTGGCAGAACCATCCTGGAATTTTGTCTCTGCCCCAGTGTTTGGTGGGGTTTTACCTCCTCTCAACCCACCCCCAGAATTCAAATTAATAATTATCATTCAAAAATGATAATTATTAATTATGGACAGATGACAAGTGAAAGTCAACGGCACAAACCTCAAAATGATCCAGCGCAGCTCCATTTGTTTCAGGGATATCCAGGACATTTTCCTGTGGCACAGACATCACTCTCCTGTCAGGGCAGGAATATCGGAGCCACATCAGCCTGCAAATGCTTCTGCAGGAAATTGGGTTTTTCGCTCTATTAGGAGCATTTCATTTCTGTGATTAAAATCAGACAACAATGTTTTCCTCAGTTAAAGTGTGATGTGGAAAGTATGGCTGCGCTGGAACTGGGTTTTGAAATCCTTATCTAAAGTGCTCGGAAAAGGCATTAATAAATAAGGATGAGAAATGACAACTGCATCGCTGGTGTGGTGCATAATCTGTATTTGCTGTGAGTTGGGGACAACAAGGTTTGGGGAAATAATAATGATAATAATGATAATAATGATAATAATGGTAATAATGATAATAATGATAATAGTGATAATAATGATAATAATAATAATAAATTAAAAATAAAAATAAAAATAAAAATAAAAATAAAAATAAAAATAAAAATAAAAATAAAAATAAAAATAAAAAATAAAAATAAAAATAAAAATAAAAATAAAAATAAAAAAATAAAAATAAAAATAAAATAAAAATAAAAATAAAAATAAAAATAAAAATAAAAATAAAAATAAAAATAAAAATAAAAATAAAAATAAAAATATAAAAATAAAAATAAAAATAAAAATAAAAATAAAAAAATAAAAAATAAAATTAAAAAAAATAAAAATAAAAATAAAAATAAAAATAAAAATAAAAATAAAAATAAAAATAAAAATAAAAATAAAAAATAAAAATAAAAATAAAAATAAAAATAAAAATAAAATTAAAATAAAAAAATAAAAATAAAAATAAAAATAAAAATAAAAATAAAAATAAAAATAAAAATAAAAATAAAAATAAAAATAAAATTAATTTACATTTTTGTACAGCAGCTCTCAGCAGAGAGACCTCAATAAAACACTGAGCTGCAATCAGAGAGAAAGGAGATGATTCCTTTGTTATGCAAAATGAGGGAAATCCAGGCAGAGATTAATAAAAACATTTAAACCCACCACAGTCCAAACTTCAGCTGGACTCGATCCAAAGTGAGAGCCGTGCTCTAGGCCAGGTCTGAGCTGCCCTCAGGCTGTCCCCTCTTCTGAAGCGTTGGTGACCCTCCCTCCGAGCTGGCCCTCACTCTGATTAACTCCTCTGGCAAATCCTCCCTCCACAGGTGACATTTCTGTGCTGGAGAGAGGAATCCTCAGTGGGGCAGCTTCAAAAAAGGGGCAGGGGAAGAGTCAAGGATCAGAGGAGGACCCCTGAGAGAAATTTTGGGAGGTCTGGTCCAATCCCAGCCCTGTTCTGAGAATGTGCTGAGCGAGCTGGGGGCAAAGGCCACCGAGCTGTTCTGGATTTCCTCCTGAGACCTCAGAAATTTCAGCAGCTTCCAATTCCACACGGCCACCCCTCGGAGCCTGAGGAAGCCTTTTGGAGGCTCCCACCCCTCCTTTTCCTTTTGAGATAAATGACAGCCCCAAAGTCTTCAGATAAAAGGCCAAAATTGTGATTTTAAGATAATTTAAAGTCTCAAAAACTTTAAACCCAACCTGATTATTTCTGGAGCAGGTATTACTTTAAACCCAACCTGATTATTTCTGGAGCAGGTATTTCTTTAAACCCAACCTGATTATTTCTGGAGCAGGTATTTCTTTAAACCCAACCTGATTATTTCTGGAGCAGGTATTACTTTAAACCCAACCTGATTATTTCTGGAGCAGGTATTTCTTTAAACCCAACCTGATTATTTCTGGAGCAGGTATTATTTTAACCCAACCTGATTATTTCTGGAGCAGGTATTACTTTAAACCCAACCTGATTATTTCTGCAGCAGGTATTTCCCCCCTCTCCTGCCTCCTCTTAATCACCACCATCATTAATTTTAAACAGCTCTAATTGCCGCCGTTTGGCCTTTCCAAGCTCATCTCAGCCCATCTGCACCGGCAGGACCTGAGCACATTCCAAACGGGGAGGGAGAATGTGGAAATCTGCTCCCAGGCTGGCGAGGAGGAGCTGTCGAAGGCTCCATCTGGGCACCCACATCCCTCCCGGAGCTGCTGGGGATGAGGGGAGGCACTGTTGGAGCGCTGAAATTCCCGCAGGCGGCCACGGTGAGCCGGGGAAAGGGGAATGCTGGAATGGTTTGGGTGGGAAAGGACCTCAGAGTTGGATTTTGGCACGGGAAGGGACACCTCACACTGCCCCAGGGTGCTCCAGCCTGGCTTTGGACACTGCCAGGGATCCAGGGGCAGCCACAGCAAATCTGGGAATTCCATCCCAGTCCCTCTCCCAATGTTTCTTCCCCAAATCCCGTCTAGACATGGAATCCTGGGTGGATTTTCATTGGAGAGGCCTCAAAGCCCATCTAATCCCACCATGGATCCCACATTTTCCTCTGTCCCAGGGGGCTCCAACCTGGCTTTGGATTCTTCCAGGGATCCAGGGGCAGCCACAGCTCCTCTGGGAATTCCATCCCAACCCCTCTCCCAATGTTTCTTCCCCAAATCTCATCTAGACATGGAATCCTGGATGGGTTTGGATTTGAGAGACCTCAAAACCCTTCCAGTCCCACCATGGGTCCCACATTTCCCACTGTCCCAGGTAGCTCCAACCTGGCTTTGGGCACTGCCAGGGATCCAGGGGCAGCCACAGCTCCTCTGGGAATTCCAGCCCAGCCCCTCCCCACCCTCCCAGCCAGGAATTCCTTCCCAAAATCCCATTTAAATCTCCCCTTTCCCAGTTTGAAGCCATTCCCTGTATCCTGTCCCTCTGTCCCTTGTCCCCAGTCCCTCTCCAGCTCTCCTGGAGCCCCTTAAGATGCTGGGAGTGGAACAAAAGCAACTCGTGCCTTGGGATGCACCAGCACAGGAATTGCAGGATCTTGGGAAGGGACCTCAAAACTCATCCAGTGCCACCCCTGCCATGGCAGGGACACCTCCCACTGTCCCAGGCTGCTCCAAGCCCTGTCCAACCTGACCTTGGGCACTTCCAGGGATCCAGAGGCAGCCACAGCTGCTCTGGGAATTCCATCCCAGCACCTCCCCACCCTCCCAGACAGGGATTACTTCCCAATATCCCATTTAAATCTCCTCTTTCCCAATGGGAAGCCATTCCCTGTGTCCTGTCCCTCCATCCCTTGTCCCCAGTCCCTCTCCACCTCTCCTGGAGCCCCTTCAGGCCCTGGAATGTGCTGGAAGCTCTCCCTGGAGCCTTTATCTTCTCCCTTGGGCACTTCCAGGGATCCAGGAGCAGCTACAGCTCCTCTGGGAATTCCATCCCAACCCCTCTCCCAATGTTTCTTCCCCAAATCTCATCTAGACATGGAATCCTGGATGGGTTTGGATTTGAGAGACCTCAAAACCCTTCCAGTCCCACCATGGGTCCCACATTTCCCACTGTCCCAGGTGGCTCCAACCTGGCTTTGGGCACTCCCAGGGATCCAGGGGCAGCCACAGCTCCTCTGGGAATTCCATCCCAGCCCCTCCCCACCCTCCCAGCCAGGAATTCCTTCCCAAAATCCCATTTAAATCTCCCCTTTCCCAGTTTGAAGCCATTCCCTGTGCCCTGTCCCTCCATCCCTTGTGAATCCCAGCCAGTGCTCTCAAATATCCCACAGAAGAAATGCTCACTTTGAACCTCCTCCAAAGACCCCCATGCATAAAATCTCATTTTCTTTTCACAATTCCAATTTAATTTTTGGGAAATCTGCATATTTCCAGGAGGCACAATCCCCAGAAAAGTCCACCAGCCACTTCTCCATGGAGACAGACCTGCTAAAATAAAGCCTCCACACAAAATTTCAAGGCAGTGTGGGGTAAGAGGCTGGGAATGTCCCATCCCTGTTATCCTCAGGCAAGGATGATGGAGCTGGACACAATTCATGAGAAAAGCCCCTGCCCAAAGCCAGCTGGGCTCTGGCTGGTGCTGAATTAATGCAATTTAGGACAAAAAGGATTAATTCCCCCCCCCGGTGTGTCACTCTGTGGATCTGCTCAATGCTGAAGCCAGGCTAAATAAACCCAATCTCAAAATTCTCGGAAATCCAACCAAAAACTGCAATGGGCTTTTCATGGTTGCTCTGTGTTGATGTCAAGTGTCTTCTTTCCACCTTGGCCATTTCTTTGTGCCCATTAAAATCACAACCCTGGGTGGGAAGGGATCCACAGGGATCATAGATCCAACCCCTGGACCCCCCAAATTCCCACCTTTTCCCTAAAAATTTGCCCAAACCTTCCCAAACTGAGGTTTGTTTCTGAACGAGGGGAGAGGCAGAAACCGCAGCATCTCCTGACAGAAAAATCTGCTCAATTTACAACTCAGTTTTATGCACCTCAAACATTCTCACACTTCCAGCGAGCCAGGGACAAGCTGGAATATCTGGAATGAGCCTCCAGCCCTCCCGAATTTCCCCAGCATATGCAGGGAAGCAGCTGCCAATCTCAGTGTACGTCTGATGAGGCAGCTCTGGAAAAATAGAGAGGAATTATTTTCCAACAGAGCCTCCTATGAGTCAATCTGAGCCCGAGTTTCCACATTCCGTGGCGAAATGTTGGTTACACAAGAGGGGTTTGGGCCCGGTTTCTCCAGGCCTGGCTGTGATCTGCTCAGTTTAATAATAGGAAACTTATTTGTCTTTAATTTCGTGTGTTTTGAAGTCCAGTTTAGGCCCAGTTTCTCCAGGCCTGGTTGGAATCTGCTCAGATTAATAATGGGAGGCTGATTTGTCTTTAATTTGTGTTTTGAAGTCCAGTTTGGGCCCAGTTTCTCCAGGCCTGGTTGTGATCTCAGTTTAATAATGGGAGGCTGATTTATCTTTAATTTCGTGTGTTTTGAAGTCCAGTTTAGGCCCTGTTTCTCCAGGGCTGGTTGAGATCTGCTCAGTTTAATAATGGGAGACTTTTTTATCTTTAATTTGTGTGTTTTGAAGTCCAGTTTGGGCCCAGTTTCTCCAGGCCTGGCTGTGAACTGCTCAGTTTAATAATGGGAGGCTGATTTGTCTTTAATTTGTGTGTTTTGAAGTCCAGTTTGGGCCCAGTTTCTCCAGGCCTGGCTGTGAACTGCTCAGTTTAATAATGGGAGGCTGATTTGTCTTTAATTTGTGTGTTTTGAAGTCCAGTTTGGGCCCAGTTTCTCCAGGCCTGGTTGTGATCTCAGTTTAATAATGGGAGGCTGATTTGTCTTTAATTTCGTGTGTTTTGAAGTCCAGTTTGGGCCCAGTTTCTCCAGGGCTGGTTGGGATCTGCTCAGTTTAATAATAGGAAACTTATTTATCTTTAATTTCGTGTGTTTTGAAGTCCAGTTTGGGCCCAGTTTCTCCAGGCCTGGTTGGGATCTGCTCAGTTTAATAATGGGAGGCTGATTTGTCTTTAATTTGTGTGTTTTGAAGTCCAGTTTGGGCCCAGTTTCTCCAGGCCTGGTTGGGATCTGCTCAGTTTAATAATGGGAAACTTATTTATCTTTAATTTCGTGTGTTTTGAAGTCCAGTTTGGGCCCAGTTTCTCCAGGGCTGGGTGTGATCTCAGTTTAACAATAGGAAACTTATTTGTCTTTAATTTGTGTGTTTTGAAGTCCAGTTTAGGCCCAGTTTCTCCAGGCCTGGTTGGGATCTGCTCAGTTTAATAATAGGAGACTTATTTGTCTTTAATTTCATGTGATTTGAAGTCCAGCGCCGGGCCCAGTTTCTCCAGGCCTGGTTGGGATCTGCTCAGTTTAATAATAGGAAACTTATTTATCTTTAATTTGTGTGTTTTGAAGTCCAGTTTGGGCCCAGTTTCTCCAGGGCTGGTTGTGATCTGCTCAGTTTAATAATAGGAGACTTATTTGTCTTTAATTTGTGTGTTTTGAAGTCCAGTTTGGGCCCAGTTTCTCCAGGACTGGTTGGGATCTGCTCAGTTTAATAATGGGAGGCTGATTTGTCTTTAATTCGTGTGTTTTGAAGTCCAGTTTGGGCCCAGTTTCTCCAGGCCTGGTTGTGATCTCAGTTTAATAATAGGAAACTTATTTGTCTTTAATTTTGTGTGTTTTGAAGTCCAGTTTGGGCCCAGTTTCTCCAGGGCTGGGTGTGATCTCAGTTTAATAATAGGAGACTTATTTGTCTTTAATTTGTGTGTTTTGAAGTCCAGTTTGGGCCCAGTTTCTCCAGGGCTGGCTCTGATCTGCTCAGTTTAATAATAGGAAACTTATTTATCTTTAATTTGTGTGTTTTGAAGTCCAGTTTGGGGCCAGTTTCACCAGGCCTGGTTGGGATCTGCTCAGTTTAATAATAGGAGACTTTTTTATCTTTAATTTGTGTGTTTTGAAGTCCAGCGCCGGGCCGGACTCGATGATCCCTGCGGGTCCCTCGGGATAACCCCGGGTTCTGTGAGCTCTTTGAAGTGTTAATGTTAATTTTTTATACTTGTTGCCGGAGCTGGAGGGTGTTTGAAGCCCAGCCGTGTTCTCAGCTCACTCCAGTGGAATCAAGGAGGTTTTTCCATGGAAAACTCAATGGATGGTGACAGCCAGGCCATTTTTTGGGGTGAGGGACAAACTCCACAACCCTGAGCATTTTTTGGCCTGCAGACCACACGGGCATCACTGTGCTAATCCAAAACTCTGCCAGGAATGACGCTTTTTTCCAGAAAACAGATCCCTGAGCCCCCCTGAGCTCCCAAAATTCAGGTTTTGCTGCCCCAGTGGGATCCCACGGGTGAAACTGAAACACTCCTGGAATCTCCTGGACATTTCCCTCCCCAAACTCCAGCCCCCGGTTTGTTGAGCCAAGACCAAACTGGAACAGCGAGCTGGAAATGGAATGGAAAAAAAGGAAAATGGGACAAATTGCGCAGGTTTAGGGATCCCAGCTCTTCTGCCAAGGGAAATCCAGGGAATGAAGGGATGATGCAGCCTCTCAAAGAATCCTGGAATTCTGGTTTGAGTGGGAAGGACCTCAAAGCTCATCCCAGCCCCTCCCCGCCCTCCCAGCCAGGAATTCCTTCCCAAAATTCCATTTAAATCTCCCCTTTCCCAGTTTGAAGCCATTCCCTGTGTCCTGTCCCTCCATCCCTTGTCCCCAGCCCCTCTCCAGCTCTCCTGGAACCCCTTTAAGCCCTGGAAAAGCTTTAAGGTCTCTCTAGAACCTTCTTTTCTCCAGGCTGGACTCCCCCAAATATTCTCCCAAATATATATTTATTCTCCCAGATATTCTCCCAAATATTCTCCCAAATATATGTTTATTCTCCCAGATATTCTCCCAAATATATCGCATATATTCTCCCAAATATATATTTATTTATCCCCTGTACCTGGATTTAAACAGCTCCCGCTCTTTATCCACAACAAACCCAAGGGCTTTACACAGAACTTCATTGGAGCTGCTCCTTTGGGACGTTTTGGGTTTTTTTTTGTTTGTATCTGGTATTTTTTAGGATGCAGATCCTCCAATAATTGGGTTTTTGTGGACGTCACGTTCTCAGCCCTGTGACGCCGCTAAAACCAAACCCCAGACTCCTCACACAGAGTGCTCTGATCTCCAGGGAGAAAAACAGCTCATTTTTATTTCTCTTTCAAGCCTCCTTCAGTTTGGGGATTCTGTCTCTTACCTCAATCCTGAATTTCAACAGCTCTCTGGATAACAAGGCTGGAGGCTCGCAATCCAAACGGAACCAAAATTCAGATAAATCCGAGTCTGTAATGAATCTGCCCATCAAATGTCAGCCAGAATTGCCCTGTTTCCCCTGCAATGTCAATAAAAAAAGAAAAGGCTGGATGGAAAGGGTGGAGGAATTAATTTTCCATGTGCAGGATGTGTTGGTGGAATAGGCTGGCCCAAAATTCCCCAACGGAATTGATCCCATCATCCTCTAATGAGAGCCATAATTCCAGCAGCGCCTTTCTGACACGATCTCGACAACATAATTAACCTGGGAGATGCTGGGGCAGCGAAAGCAGAACAAGAACCCGTGCAATTATTGGCAATAAAATCTGAAAAATGTTTCGGAATAATAAAACTCTTCGTCTTTTGCCTCCTTAGTTCATCACTGCAATTGCACCTTTGAAACCAAACCATTGCTCCAAATCCTGTTGCTGTCCCAAATTTGAGGCCTTTTTTAGAAGAATCCTGTTCTGGATCTCGCTTTTCATGCCCAGAATTTCAGGCAGCCTCATCCCTTGTCCTTCCCATTCCCTCCTGTCCTTCCCATTCCCTTCTGCCCTTCCATTCCCTCCTGTCCTTCCCATTCCCTCCTGTCCTTCCCATTCCCTCCTGTCCCTCCCATTCCCTTCTGCCCTTCCATTCCCTCCTGTCCTTCCCATTCCCTCCTGTCCTTCCCATTCCCTCCTGTCCTTCCCATTCCCTCCTGTCCTTCCCATTCCCTCCTGTCCTTCCCATTCCCTCCTGTCCTTCCCATTCCCTCCTGTCCTTCCCATTCCCTCCTGTCCTTCCCATTCCCTCCTGCCCTCCTATTCCCTTCTGCCTTTCCCATTCCGTTCTTCCTTTCCCGTTCCCTTCTCTCCTTCCCATTCCCTTCTGTTCCTCCTATTCCCTCCTGTTCTTCCCATTCCCTGCTCTCCTTCCCATTCCCTCCTCTCCTTCCCATTCCCTCCTGTCCTTCCCATTCCCTCCTCTCCTTCCCATTCCCTCCTGTCCTTCCCATTCCCTCCTGTCCTTCCCATTCCCTCCTCTCCTTCCCATTCCCTTCTGTCCCTCCTATTCCCTCCTGTCCTTCCCTTAGGGAGCCCTCTCAGGCTATTCCAAGCTCTGTCCAACCTGGAATTCGACACTTCCAGGGATCCAGGGGCAGCCACAGTGAGAAGAAGGAGAAGGAAGGAGGATGAGTGGATTTTGCAAAGACAACAAAATTATTTCTGGAGAAAACGATCTGCTGGAAAAGGGTTGGGAAGGGCACAGACGGGGCAGAGCTTGAGACACGACAGCAAAGCAGCACCAAACTCTGAAAATCTTTTAAAACCAGGACTTTTTAAAAAGTGGTTCCTTTTCCTGGGCATCCACAGCCCAGAGTTGGAGGGTTCATCAGGGCTTTAATTCCATGATAACAGAATTAAATCAATGCTCCTCTGCGGATGCCATCCACTCAAAGAAGGAGCTGAATCAGCAGGGAGAACTTGGATGGGACATACAACGTGAAAATTGCCTTCTCCAAACACCAAATAATGGTTAAAGAGAGGATACGGCAGAAAAAAACTCATCCTGGGCTGTGCTGGCTCCATCCTAGGCAGAGCACCTGAATTTTCAGTTAATAAAGGGCAGGAGATAACTGCTCCTATTGCAAATAATTGCCAGGAAAAAGAATGGATCAGGCTAAGAAAATACAGGGCCCATAAAAGCTCTCGTTAACATTCTTTCTCCGTGCTTATCATCAATTTTATACAGGGTTAAATATATTTTCTGGTGACTACCACGGCAAGGCTGAGGATTAAAGAGGATAATGTACAATGTGATTTATGAAGTTTTAATGGAAAATCCCCATGGGTTGTGTATAAATCTTATTTATAGCTTTAAAAGTATGTAATATACTTATTGTATATTTTAAAAACTGTGGGAGTGCAGTCCCTGTCACAGTTAATCCATTAAAAAAAGCAACTCCTGAGGGGCTCCTGGGGATAAAGCGCTGGATATTTCAGAGGCTCTCGGCGAGTTCAGCGGGAAATGTCCAACACGATTTGGTTACTGGGGGGGAAAAGGGGGAATCAAAGAGCCCAAACTGGCTGGGAGGAAGGGCTGGGCTGGATGGGATGGGAGAGAGCTGGGACAGGACAGAGCTGGGACACATCCAGGGGATGTGTGGGGGGATTAAACCCCCTGCTTTTCCCTGAGATTCTCCTCGGGGTTGCTGTTCCCCGAGGTAATCAGGTTTTTGGGACTCCCTCTCCTTCTCAGGGTTGCTGTTCCCTGAGATTCTCCTTGGGGTTGCTGCTCCCCGAGGTAATGAGGATTTTTTGGGACTCTCTCTCCTTCTCAGGGTTGCTGTTCCCAAGGCAATCAGGTTTTCTCTCAGGTTTCTGTTCCCTGGGGTTCTCCTCGGGGTTGCTGTTCCCAAGTCAATCAGGTTTTGGAGCTTCCCTTGCCCAAAGGTCTCAGGCCGGAGCCAGAGCAGCCAGGCTGAGACCCCAGTCCTCAGTTTAATGGTAAAAAAAAAAAGGTAAATTAAATTTTAAAAAAATAAAAGTAAATGAAAATAAAATATTCCAGGGTTGTTTATTCTCCATCCTCTCCCAGCTCTGTCCCAGCTCTGCAGGGCGTCCCCAGCAGAGCAGGACTGGGCGGGTCAGAGGGTCCCGGGCCCTTTGTACCATTCCCTGACCCAACCACGGCCACAAGGAACTTTTTATTGACAGAATCTCACCAATGCTCACTGCCTGTGTTAACCTGGCATTTCTACTCTGAACCAATCCTTGTGACACAGCTCAGCAGAAAATGGGGATGAGAACAAGAACAAGGAGGGCAGGACCACTCCCCAATTCCTCCATACACTAAAAATCCTAAATTCTCCATTTACACTCTGTGATAAACTAACTCCTGCTTATTTTGAATTCTCCCAGCTTGTGATTCTCCACACCCTGTGGGCATTCACTGCCATGGCAGGGATCAGAGGCAGTGCCCTCCTGGGCTCTGTGTGAGGCTGCCTGAGCCCCTGGGACAGACCCCAGACCCCCTGTCCGGTCCCCAAACCCTCCAGGGTGGCCACAGGGGTGTCCTGGACTCCAACACAGCCTGACCTGGCCTGGGTAATCCCTGCCTGGGGCTCAGACTAAGCTTCAGTGTCACCATGACATTCTCCTGGTTTTCTGAGCATTCATATTAAAGTAGAAGTGTGCACCTTCTCACCCCCATTAATGTAAACAAGTAGATCATATTTATAAACAAGTAGATCATATTTATAAATATTTTTTATTTATAAATATTTTTTATAAATATTATATTACAAATATAATAAATATATGATAAATATTTTTCACATTCTTCTCCTTGGAGAGGAGTGACTTTGTGACAGCCCCTTTGACCAACGTGGTTGAGAGGTGGGAATTCCACTCTCCAATCCATGGTCACCTTGCTAAAAGGATATAACAGGAATTAATAAACAAAGCAGGGGATTCTCCCTGCTGCTTTCTGCTCTCCCAAATTCTTGTCTCCGTGTGTCTTTGCTCTGCCTGGAGAGGAAAACCACATCTTGTCCACCTGTCCTTGTGGACCTGCTTCCTCTTATCCTTCTGAAAACACAGATTTTTTTTTCCCCCTAAATATTGCAGAACCCATTTTCCATCAGTTCAGGGTAGAACCTGATGGACTGTGTGGCTTTAGACATAGAGGAAAAATCCCAATTTTATCTCTTTTTTTTTTTTCTCTACCTGAAAAAAGTTTTTATTGCCACCAGTGCAGAAAAGACACTAAAAAGCTGAACCAACACATTTCCTGCTTCAGGCCACCCGGGTTTGTTTTTTCCCATGGAGAACCTTCAGCCTTTGGGCATCAGCCCCAAATATTCCCACAGTTCCTAATGAAGAAGTGAGATTATCTCTTGCAAGATTAAAATCAGGCTTTATTAAAGATCCTGATATGCTGTGGGAGGCTGTGTTGGGTTATTTTTAATATAAGGAAAAATTCCCAGGCTCTGGCCAGGGAAACAAAATCCCTGATCTCATCTGAGTCGGGTACAGGGGACTGAAAAAAGGGGGGGACTGAAAGTTAATTTTGCTTTTTTTGTTTTGTTTTGTTTGCAGTTTCTTAGAAGGATGCTGAGAGATGGGAATTCCTAGACGAGGCAATCGGAGCCGATGATTCATTCCCAAAGTGCCAAAATGAGCCAGCACTGGGCTTGGACGAGAGCACTGCATGAAATCAGATTTTTTTTAAAGGATATTTCGAAAGAAACGATGATTTCTTCTCTCCTAACACACTCAGATTTTTTTTTTTTTTAAATTATATCCTGTGGCTCAACATCTTTGCTCTTAATAACAACGTGAGGAGCTCAGATGAATTTCAGCCCACCCTGGTTCAAGAGGAGGTTCATCTCCTTCAGGTCACTTAACTGGTCAAGTGTCCATTCTCCTGCTGCACCTCTTATATTTAGGATTTACATTTTTTGTGGGCACTTTCTCAGGCTCTTCATTCTTATTTTCATCCTGTTGTTTTCTCAGTAACCTCGATGAATTCCTGAGAGCTCTGTAAAACAATTCTGCAGGTGTCTTGTTATCTCCAGTGATTTTGGGCGATGCACAGACCGGCCTAAATTGTGCAAATACTCACTCACACTGTGATCCTACCTAGATGTTCCATTTGGGATGGAGACGTGGAAAAAACAGAGTTTCCTTCCCTTTGCAGTCAACAAAATAATTATTTGGATCTCCCAAGTCTGTAGAAAGGAGTCAACAAGGAATTTGTAATGCCAGGAACAGGTGGAAAATAGGAAATATGTTGTCAAAATTGAGCACCAATTACTCCTCCCTGTACAAATCACCTAAATCTATGGGTGCAGATTAATTTATCCCCAAATCCTCACAAATTGGAGAAGTTTAATTCACAATTCTTCAAAATGGGGAGGCACTGAAAGAGCTGCTGCTCCTGAGGGTGCGGAATCTCTGCTGGCAGAACCCCCAAATTAAATAAAACACAAGCCAGGGAAGACCATTTAAAATAAATTTACCCCCAAAGAGACACGATTTTGGAAAGCAATTAGCTGTGGAGGGAGGGAAGTGGCAAATTCCTGTCACTCAGAGTCCTAAATCAAGGCTTGATTTGTTTCTAAATCACATCTGAGAGCTCCCAGGGACGTTCACAGATGTCGAGGAGGGAAAATGTCCCAGCTCCTGTTTTTTCTCAGGATGCAAAAGTTGATTTTCAAACTGGCCTGCAAAAAGGACTGCCCCGAAACAAGAAATAAAAACTCGGCTGAGAGGCTTCCCTCAGGAATTTGAGGGAGATGGCACCAAAATTCACCCCTTGAGTAAACGACATTATTCAAAAAAATGAAGAAAAGCATGATTCAAAATCCATGAAAAAACCTTTAGCTTGGAAGGCAGGAAAAAATCAGGTGGAGATGCCAACGGTTCAGGACCTGAATTCTTTTGAATCTGAAAAACAGGGAGGTTAAGGGCCCTTCTAAAATTATTTTTAGAATCTCAGCGGCCTTGGGATGCTCCAGAGAACAAACTTCAGTCTCCAAAAGCAAATATAAAAAAAAATAAACCCTGTCAAGCTCTCCCCAATTACTGCAGCAGCAGGAATAAAATTAATAGGGATTTTTAAAAATAAATAATAAGCATTCTGTGCATTTAATATTTTGCTTTTTTTTTTTTTCAGGAGCCACTTATTTCCCAACAATGTCCTGACTGTCAACAGGGTGCAGAACAATCCTCATTAGCTGTGTTGAGGGAGGGCTTAGAGAAGGTCAAATCATGGGCCACGACAAAGCAATTGTGTTCCCTGCTAGAAAGGTCACTTTTCCTCATCACGCTAATTATCCCGACAGGATTACATTTATTTCCACGGATTTTAAGGCAAAAACTTTCAGCAGTCTGTTGGTCTGGTTGATTCCAACGCTGCCTTTGGCCTTCTCTTCCCAATAAATCCTTCTGGGGACAGGGAAACAACAGAAATGGTCACCCAGGAAATAAAACCCAACAAAACGGCAAAAACCAGCCAGGGAGAATTGTAATTAAAAGTTAAAAAAGAAGTTATTTTACAGTTTCAAGGACTGGTTGTCACAGGATTTGTTTTTGTTGTTGTGTGAGGAGATTCTGTGAGTCAAAAGGAAAAGCAGGAGGATGTGGAGATGCTGGAGACAGAGCAGAGGTCGTGGAGAGGATCCAAAATCTGGAGAACCTCTGGAGCCGGGCTGGGAAAGCTGGGATTGTCCAGCCTGGAGAGGGGAGGGATCCAGGGAGAGCTTCCAGCACATTCCAGGGCCTGGAGAGGCTCCAGGAGAGGGGCTGGGGACAAGGGATGGAGGGACAGGACACAGGGAATGGCTTCAAACTGGGAAAGGGGAGATTTAAATGGGATTTTGGGAAGAAATTCCTGGCTGTGAGGGTGGGGAGGGGCTGGGATGGAATTCCCAGAGGAGCTGTGGCTGTCCCTGGATCCCTGGCAGTGCCCAAGGGAGCAGGGAAGGCTCCAGGGAGAGCTCAGAGCCCCTTCCAGGACCTAAAGGGGCTCCAGGAGAGCTGGAGAGGGACTGGGGACAAGGGATGGAGGGACAGGACACAGGGAATGGCTTCAAACTGGGAAAGGAGAGATTTAAATGGGATTTTGGGAAGGAATTCCTGCCTGGGATGGAATACCCAGAGGAGCTGTGGCTGCCCCTGGATCCCTGCAGTGCCCAAGGATCAGCCTGGGACACTGGGAGGTGTCTCTGTGTCACACTCGATGGGATTTAAGTTCCTTCCAACCCAAACCATCCCAGGCTTCTGTGACTTTCAAACCAGCCCAGAGCCACTGGTGCCTTTGTAAATCTGGATTCTTTAACTTGCTGTAAGCAGGGGAGGCTGCAAGGAAGAAAAATAAAGATTAAACAAACGGAAAACCAATTTTTATCAGGGAATGATGGATTTATCCGAGGCTGCTGAAGAGAAGAGGCTGCCTGGGACAAATCCTCAGCGCAGCAAACACACCAAGCACTTGTTATTCATTCCTACATCCTCTTTTCCCTCTCCACGACACCTCAAACAATCAGAAATCACTCGTGGCCATCCCAGAATAAGTTTTACTCCTCTGCAGCCAGAGCTGAGCCGTGGACGCTCCATGGAGTCCCCCAAAACGAAACCCCCGAGGCTTCAGAGGAGTCTCAGCTCTCTGTGCTTCTCCCCCTGCCCTTTCTTAGCAGCAGGAAAAGCGTAAAAAAAGCTTAAAAAAAAATCAAATCTCTGATTCCTCGCTGCAGTCAGGACTATATTCACGACTCTGCAGTGGTCCATGGCCTAATTTTGAGGTTTAAGAAGTGCAAAGGGTCACGCTGGAAGAGAAAGAGGCAAATTCAGACTCCTCTCCCCAGCTCCAGGCCCTTTCAACTCTTCCCAGCTCAAGGAATTTGCTCTGCTTGTGGTGGAATTAATTAAGGGGATGGCGAGTGGGAAGGAGGAGGGAGAAAAGAAGCTCCTCTCCCGAATATTCTTCCCTTAAATGTATTTATGGCACCTGTGACACACAGCAAGTTTGCTTGAATCCCCCTAAAATCTCCCCAAAGCCCAGGCCTGGCTCTGAGCCCTCTGAAAACAGAGGCTCAGTCTTTGCTGCTGCTCCTTGTTTGCATTTTAGAGTGACAAAAACATTTTAATTTTAGGCTCTTTTTGAACCGTTTTCATTTTCGGGTCGCTCTGAACCGTTTTCATTTTGCTTTTGCACCCTAAAATCCCCCAGGGGCCCAGGCCAGGCGTGTCCCTGAGGGGTGGGGTGACAGCCAGAGTGACAAAGCCCTGGCTTTGTGGGCTGGATTTGGGTTTATTCCGTGATTTCAGAGAATATTTAGGTTGGAAAAGAAAATTTAGGTTGGAAAAGACCTCCAGGGCCATCGAGCCCAGCCATTAACGCAGCTGGGTCACGGCAGACAAGGCACTGTACATAACCTGGCAATTATTACATTAATAGCTGTTTGTCAAGGGGTTCGAGGCCACAAATGAAATGAAAATGTGATTACAGGAGCCTGCACCCACCTCTTTGAGGCTCTAAACCTTTTCTCTGTGAAGGGGAAGTCGATTTATTTTAAAAACCTCTAACAATTCCCTTCTGAAGCGCAGCCAGGCCTGTACACGGGGAAAGGCCGCAAAAAATTTTGTTTTTATGAAGTTTGAGCAGTCCCCATGTACAGAGAGAGCACAAAACCACTCCCTCTCCTCCCAGAGCTCCCTCCATGCCAGAAATTCGGGATCAATCCCACCGGGAAGCCCTGGGGTCGATGGCTCCGTGCTCTTGGAAAAGGCAATGGGCTTTTTACGGCCTCCCTGGCACCACAGCACAAATCCAAGAGGAAAAATGTTTGGGAAGGATGAAACAGGAAAGCCTCATAAATACGATTTCTTGGCAAAAGATTTTAAGAATATGAAACCTATAATTGAAGTAGAAATTAGGGTGAACTTTGAGATGTAGGATGCCAAGCTGTTATTTACTGTACAACTGGAAATTCTCCCGTTGAAGGAGAATCCCTCCTGACTGAACAACACCCTTGGCAAATAAAGGAATTCCAAGAAAAAAGGGGTCTAGAAACCACCTTTTAGGGTTTAAAATGTAACACGGTGTGGTAATGTAGTAATTCTAATAGGCTGTACGTAGATTCTATAGGTTTTGTGTCTTTTACTGGTTGGATGATTGTAAATTCGCATATTAGACTTCAAAAAATATGTAGGAGGTGAATTGATGTCGCTGTTTGCCACGCTCGGAATTACCTTGCAGAGAGCTGGAAGTTGTGAGAGAAAAGCAGGGCAGAGCCAGTCCCCCTTTATTGTTTATTACATATTTATTACATGTTTATTACATGTTTATTACCTGCTCTTAAATGCTATTTGAAAGGTGAACGTGGATTGGAGAGTGGAATCCCCACATCTCAACCACGTTGGTCAAAGGGGCTGTCACAACCTCTCCTCTCCTTGGAGAAGAATGTGAAAACAATGGGAATATTTATAATATTTATAAACACAATCTCCTTGTTAACGTGACAGAGTGTGAGAAAGTGAAAAAAATCTACTTTAATATAAATGCTCAGAAAGGAAATCTCATGGTGACAAATTCCCTCTAATCCCAGGGTAACAGGTCACGCTCCCACAAACACATCAGGCCTCAGATTGTTTTAAAAGTAATTTTTAGAGTGAGTTCCCGTCCTGATTTATGGCAGGTACAGCCCCCGGAGCCAAAGGGAGGAGGAGGGGGTGATGGTGGTCCCGATTTTTCAGGATTGGGAATGGGAAACTGGGTCAGGACAAGGAGGAAAACCCCCTCGAGGAGGGGGTTTTAGCAGGTCCTGTACATTTTGAGCAAAGCATAATTTAAAAAGTCAATTTTCTGCGAGGCACCAAAATAAAACAACAAATAAAAAAATGAAACTCGGCTCAAGCAAAATGGAACAACCTGGAAATGTGGCCATTGGTGGCACAGGGAGAAATGTTGAGGAGTGGTTCTACAAAATCCATTGGGAATTTGTAATCCAAACCTTTTAAAACCTTAGAGCTGAAGATTTTTGGACACCTGACCCTTCTGGAATCCTTCCTGCCTGAGGGATGGAGGATGGGAATTCCAAAAAGCCAAAATCCCTTTCCTGGATCAAACCAGGCCCTGTGAAATGCATCCAGTGGGAGCAGAGAACCTCTGAACAAAAGCTGCACATCAGGGGAGCACAGCCAGGTTTGGTTTTTAAATGAGTTCTGAAAATTAAATCACCTTAAAAGGCAAAAAAAAAAAAAAAAGAAAATTGGTATCAGGTGCTGCTTCCACACAAAATACCCAGAGATTCCTTTCATCCCAGCACCATTTTCCTTGAATTTCCGGAACTATTACTGCACTGATTAACCACTTAATCATCCCAGAGCAAACCCTCCCCATACACAGAGGTATTTTTAGGAGGGAAGAAAATATATCTGAGTTCTCATTCCCTATTTCCATTTCTGAGGCTGCACCAATTTACATTTAACACCAGCTATAGAAGACACACAAGGATTACAAGGGCTGTTTAGACATCGGTTTAAATCTGGATTCCTTCTTGTATTTTCTTTCTTAAATTATTTTTTTAACATCAAAATTCTGCTTTGATTAGCAGCAAATGTAGGACGCTTAGGGCCTGAAATGAGGAGACCTTCCTGCTCATTTCACTGGAGCAGCCTGGCCCTCAAGTATTAATTAAATCTTAAATTGCTTTCTGGGGCAGAAGGGCTGCTCTGGTTTTTCTGGTCACAGGAGCATTATTGAAAACGGGGTCTGTGCCATGCCCAGAGACATTCCTGAATCCATGTGAGCTCCAGAAAAGCGGGAATTCAAAGTCAAAGCTCAATTTTCCCCTCAAAACGCACCATCCACACTCCAAATTTATAAATGTTGGAGCGATTGAAGCAGCCAGAGAGGGACCGGTGAGGACGAGGTGGGAGCTCAAAGCCCACCCCAAAGTCTGGTTTGTTCAATTATTTGATTCCAGGGAAAAGAGGTGGGGACAGGGAAGGCAAAGGATGAGGGTGATAATGGATAATGAGGCTGGATTTCATTTACACCGAGATATTCTGCCACACTCAGCCTTAAAATAGGTTTAAAGTAGGGAGAAATAGGCTTAAAATAGGCAAAAAAAGCTACAGCAATGAATTTTAGCACAGGGTGTTCCCTCAAAATAGCTCGTGTGAGAGCTGGGAGAGTGGAAGGTGTCCCTGGCCATGGCAGGGGTGGGAACTGGGTGAGCCTTAAGGTCCTTCCAACCCAAACCATTCCAGGATTCCAGGATTCCATGATCTGGTACCAATCCCTCTGTTAAGAAACATTCCAAACCATCCCAGGATTCTGTGATCTGGTACCAGTCTCTCTGTTTAGGACTCTTCCAAACCATTCCAGGATTAGATGAATCCATGATCTGGTACCAGTCTCTCTGTTAAGGAACATTCCAAACCATTCCAGGATTTCATGAATCCATGATCTGGTACCAGTCTCTCTGTTAAGGAACATTCCAAACCATTCCAGGATTCCAGGATTCCATGATCTGGTACCCGTCTCATTGTTTAGGACCCTTCCAAACCATTCCAGGATTAGATGAATCTGTGATCTGGTACCAGTCTCTCTGTTGTTTAGGACCCTTCCAAAACATTCCAGAATTCCATGATCTGGTACCAATCTCTCTGTTTAGGAACCTTCCAAACCATTCCAGGATTCCAGGATTCTGTGATCTGGTACCAGTCTCTCTGTAAATGAACATTCCAAACCATTCCAGGATTTCATGAATCCATGATCTGGTACCAGTCTCTCTGTTTAGGACCCTTCCATAACATTCCAGAATTCCATGATCTGGTACCAGTCTCTCTTTAAATGAACCTTCCAAATCATTCCAGGATTCTGTGATTCCATGATCTGGTACCAATCTCTCTGTTTAGGACCCTTCCAAAACATTCCAGGATTCCATGAATCCGTGATCTGGTACCAGTTTCTCTGTAAATGAACATTCCAAACCATTCCAGGATTTCAGGATTCTGTGATCTGGTACCAATCTCTCTGTTGAGGACCCTTCCAAACCATCCCAGGATTCCGTGATTCCATGATCTGGTACCAATCCCTCTTTAAATGAACCTTCCAAACCATTCCAGGATTCCAGGATTCCAGGATTCCATGATCCGGCACCAATCTCTCTGTTTAGGACCCTTCCAAACCATTCCAGGATTCTCTTTGTTTAGGACCCTTCCCAGTCTGGCAGGGGTGGCACTGGGTGGGGTTTAAGATCCCTTCCAACCCCAAATATTCCCTGGATAGATCTAAAATTCCCAAGGGGAATGAAAATTTGGGAATTTAAAATTGGGCCTTTAAAATCTCGCCAAGAAGATTTTGGGGCCCGCAGGAGCTCAGAGCCTGGCTCAGAAAGGCTCGAGAGGGGCAGGATTTAGGGAGGTGACCTAAATTCCTGATTCCAGCCTTTCATCATCTTTATTTACTGGGATAGAATTCCAGAGCTCATCCCAGTCCCCTTCCCAGGGCTGCTGAGGGAAAAACCTGTCCCAGGAAAATGGATTTGTGAGGCTGAGCTAAACCCAGGGTGAGGATTTCACTGATTCCACGCTGCTCCAAATGTGATGGATTTGTGGGAGTTCTGCTGAGCTGCTGCTGTCCCCAAGCCTGCAAAAAACCTCACAAAAACCAAAAAACAAAAACAAAACCAAAAAAAAAAAAAAAAAAAAAAAGAACAAAGAAAAAAAAAGAAAAAAAAGAGAGAAAGAGAAAAAAGAGAAAAAGAGAAAAAAAAAGAAAATGGAGAAAAAATAAAAGAGAGAAAGGAAAAACTGAGAAAAAGAAAAAAGAGAAAAAAAGAGGAAAAAGGGAAAAAAGAAAAGAGAAAAACAGAGAAAAAAAGAGAAAAAAGAAAAAGAGAACAGGGAAAAAAGAAAAGAGAAAAACAGAGAAAAAAAGAGAAAAAAGGAAAAAGAGAACAGGGAAAAAAGAAAAGAGAAAAACAGAGAAAAAAGAAAAAGGAAAAAAGACAAAAGACAAAAGACAAAAGACAAAAGACAAAAGACAAAAGACAAAAAAAGAAAAAGAAAAAGGAAAAGAGAAAAAAGAAAATAGGAAAAAAAAAAGAAAAAAGAAAAAAGAAAAAAGAAAAAAAAAAGAGGAAAAAAAAAAGAAAAAAGAGAGAGAGAATAAAAAGATGTCTCATCCTAAGAAGAACTTGGAAAACTTCCAAAACAGCACAGGGCAAACACAAAGTTCACTGATTTGTGCAGGAGCTGCCGCTTTTATGTTTCAAGTTGATTAGGAGCAAAAATTAACATTTCATGAAAGGCTGTGACAGGAGACAGGAGCCTTTCATTAAACACAAAGTGTGTAATTAGTGATAGTAATGATCCCTGGGGGCTCTTTGTGCACAGCTCATTCCGTGGGAGACGGAACAGGGAAACACCATTTGCCCCCATTGTTGGCAGCTGAAAGCCCTAAAATTCCCAATTTCTTTTCCTAATCAGGACTGAACTCCACTTTTTAAACTTTAAACGTTCACGAGGATGAGAAAAATAATCCCAGTGCAACTCACTCGGAGTTTTGTGTATTTTATACCCTTAAAGAACTCGTTAGGGTCAGAAGGTTTTTCTTTAACTGATTCTGTGATAATTATAACCCTTATTAAGATGCGCTGGAAGGAGCAGAAAGGATCTGGATTTCCTCGGATTTAATGAACTCCTGGGGAAAAAAATTCTCTGTTTTCCTCCTGGCTAAATCTTTTATTGTTGGGATTGCTCAGACTCTTCATTATTGGGTGCCCAGAGAAGTTCCTGGATCCCTGGAAATGTCCAAGGCCTTGGAGCACCCTGGGATCGTGGGATTTAAGGTCCCTTAAATCTGGTCTTTTAAACCCAAACCAGTCTGGGATTCCATGATTATTTAAACCAAGAGTTTAACCAGGAAAATCCCATTAAAATCCCATTATCTTCACACACACCCTTGGACTTGATCATCTCCGAAACCTTTTCCAACCTTTTCTATGATTCCACATCCTGTGACGCTCTTGCCTGCACTCAGAACCTCCCAAGGAATTCCCAAAAAATCTCTTGGTGGGGATCCAACCTCTCAAGGGTGGCGGCTCAACAATTTAACCCTGAATGAGCCACCCAAAAATTCAATTTCTTGGTGCAAACGGCCCCAAAAAGACCCCTCAGGAATGAGGATGTCAGGATCCCACTCATTTGGAGGCACTGCTGGAGTCAATGGCTCAAATGTCAGAGCACTGGGCAAAGCTTTATTTTATTTTTTATTATTTTATTTTATTTTATTTTATTTTATTTTATTTTATTTTATTTTATTTTATTTTATTTTATTTTATTTTATTTTATTTTATTTTATTTTGGATCTCTTGGCTCCAACCCAGTGTGGACGAGCAGGTGCCTCCCTTTGATCCAACTCTTCCCAGCCAGGATCCATCCAAACTCATCCCAGATTTATTCCTGTCCTCCCCAACGTGGAAATTCAGATTTCCCAGGTGTGATTGCACCTCCCCGAATCCTGCTGGGCTCCCAGGCTTGGAAAAACGTGCCCTGCTTGCAAAAATGTGAAATTCCAGCCCAATTCCAGGTGTTAAAATGCACAAGGAGCAGGAGGAGAGGAGGGAGAGGAGCCTCGGGTGTCAGCGTCCGTCCAGGACGCATCCCTAATTCTGATTAGCTGGGAAATAACCGAATAATCCCGATTTGTGTCCGTTTGGGAGGAGGTGGGAATGCTGCTGCCGGGTTTTATTGGAATGGTTGTTGTGGAGACGAGGGAAATCAAAGCAGGACCTCGGTCCCAGGTTTTAATGAGTTCTGTGTTTGTAATTCCTCAGCTCCTCCGGAGGGCACGAGGCTGGAATTCCAATTTCTCAGGGATCCCGGTGCTCTGGAATGGAAAAATCCAGAATTTTCCATGCAGTTGAAGAGATCCCACTCATTTGGAGGCACTGCTGGAGTCAATGGCTCAAATGTCAGAGCACTGGGCAAAGCTTTATTTTATTTTATTTTATTTTATTTTATTTTATTTTATTTTATTTTATTTTATTTTATTTTATTTTATTTTATTTTATTTTATTTTATTTTATTTTATTTTATTTTATTTTATTTATTTTTTATTTTATTTTTAAAAATTTAAATTAACTAAATTGAATTTATTTATATTTTTCTTTTTTCTTTAATTTTCTTTCCTTTTCTTTTATTTTCTTTTCTTTTCTTATTTTTTATTTTATTTTATTTTGTTTCTTAAAATTAAATTAACTAAATTGAATTTATTTTAAAAATTATTTTATTTTATTTTATTTTATTTTATTTTATTTTATTTTATTTTTAAAAATTTAAATTAACTAAATTGAATTTATTTATATTTTTCTTTTTTCTCTTTTCTTTTCTTTTCTTTTCTTTTCTTTTCTTTTCTTTTCTTTTCTTTTCTTTTCTTTTCTTTTCTTTTCTTTTCTTTTCTTTTCTTTTCTTTTCTTTTCTTTTCTTTTCTTTTCTTTATTTTACTTTGTTTCTTAAAATTAAATTAACTAAATTGAATTTATTTTAAAAATTCGTTTATTTTATTTTATTTTATTTTATTTTATTTTATTTTATTTCATTTTATTTTATTTTATTTTATTTTATTTTATTTTATTTTATTTTATTTTATTTTATTTTATTTTATTTTATTTTATTTTATTTTATTTTATTTTACTTTAAAATTTATTTTATTATATTTTACTTTGTTTTGTTTTATCCTGGGAACAGGAGTGGGGCAGGAACTGATTCCCGTGGCTGATTTCCTGAACAAGAGCCTTTTCCTCCCTCTCATTCCCTTCTTTCCCTGTTTTCCATCATTGCTGGTTCTCTAAACTCCACAATAATCCAGGAAAGGGATTGGAGGAGACGAGAGCAAAGCTCCAAACTCTGTTTTAGTCCATTAAAACAACAGGGAGAGGCACCCAGGCAGAAGATTGGGAGCGCTGGAATGAATTCCAGGAATCTGGAAAAAAAAAAGGAATTGTTCTCCTGCCTTTGGGGAGAAGAGGGGAGGCAGAATCCGGGTAAAATCCAGCTAAAAATGGTCTGGAAAAGGAAACAAAGAACCCAGGCCCTGCTGCCTCATCCCTGCTGGAAAGAGGAGCTCAGGAATGTTCTGCACAAATGCTGAATCCAAAGGGTGGCTGACCTCAATCCCAATTTTTGCTCTGAATTAAAATAACCTCCAACACCTCAAATTCTGGTTTTTTAATTTTTTCCAGCCATATCGAGCAGGGGAAGGGTGAATTTGGGGTTGTCCTGTCAAATAAATGAACTTTTCTGAGTGTGCTGCGTTCTGTTTCCATTTCCCACAGCCCCAAAAACACATCCTGGAGGAAAATTTTCCATGGTAAAGAGATTTTTGCCTATGAGGAGACTCTCCAGGTTTTCCCAGCTGCCCACGAGGCTGCCCAAAGTTCTTTTTTCGGGGTTAAAATCTTAAAATTGTTGGAATATCCCATTACAGGAGGTGCCTCCAGGAACAATTTTCCTGTCATTAAGAGCTCTGAAAATTCACTTTTGGGGGAGCACAGGGAGAGAAACCCAAATTTTGATCTTTTTAGAACTTCTGCACATTTATTATTATAGTAATATATATTATTAATATTCATTATAACATAATAAAAACCTTCCATCATTTATTATTCAAGGATTTAGCAGGCCATCTCCTGAATTTTTCATTTTTTTGGTCCAATAGGTGAAAAGATTGCACAGAAACACTGAAAATGGAAGAATCACCTGCGTTTACCTCATTAAACACCTACAGAGTCAGAGCAAGCACCAACCCGTATTTTGGGACTGTCTCTTCCAGTAATCCAATTTCCAATGATTTACTGCGGGCACCGAGACAATTCCCAGCTATTGACTTCAATCCTGCAGGATTTAAACCTAATTAAAAGTACCTGAGATTGTCAACCTCCAGCTTGGTTTTTTTATTCCTCTTAAATGGCAGAAAAAGTCAAATGAAGCCAAACAAGGACCAAAATCGGCCGCGCGAGTTTGGAATTTTGATGATTTCCATCTCCCGGCTTTCCTGGGGTATATTAGGCACATTCCCTAATGTTTTAAATGAATTTTATTTATTTTTTTGGCAGCATTTATCGCAAGGCAACAGGTTGGATTCAAAGCTGACACCTGGAGAGGGGCGGTGGAGGGTTCAGGCCTGGAAAATTTCAGGAGCGCGGCAGAAAATCGGAGCGGACGGGATCCTCCTTTGATCCGGAATTGCCGTGGAATGTGGGATTTTGGCTCCTCTCAGCTCCAGGACGATCTGTGGAAGAGGCTGAAGTGTAAATTAGCTAAAGAGGAAACCGGTGAGATCCGTGTGTACCCCTGAAAAGGATTTACCAAAACCGCTGGAATGGAAATCGAGAAGAAGGAAAAAATAAGCAGGAGAAAACTACGACTAAAAAAAGCGTTTTTAAAAAAAGTTTTGTAAATACCAGCTAAAAAACAGCAGCAAGAAGTCCTCTATACCAATAAACACTGTGTTAATTTATCACAACCAGTGAATAAATACAAACCGTGTTAAAAAATGTATAAAATATACTTAATAAACAAAAACCCTCCAAACTTTTGCTGCGTCCTTTTGTGTTCATAACTGCTCCAACACCAACACAAACCCACCCAGAGCATTTTTACCAACCAGCTGCCTCCCAGCCGAGCTGCCCGGGATTATTTTCCTTTGTTTTGACACCCCCAGGAACCCGCGGAATCCACGGGAAGGAAAATCAGGAGTCACGGGATGCCAACCTGTCACTCTGCCTCCTCCAGAATTCCTCCTCCTGCTGATGCAACAAAGGGAAGTGGGTTGGAGCCAGGAGAATTTTCCATTTGCTGCTCCCGGATTCCGGGTGTTTCATCCCAGGCTGTTTTTGCGGGGAGCAAGGGAAGTGACAGCTTTTTGCATCAGCAAAGCCCGAAATGCCATTTTCTTTTTGGTGAAACGTTGTGGAATCAGCCCTCCCGCTCGGCTGAGTGGGAGAAAAACTCTGCCAAGGTTTCAGGGACTGGAGGAAGATTTTGGATTTTCAATTCCTCCTAAGGAAGGGAAGATTGGAAACGATATTTTTGCGTTCTCGATTCAACAGACAAAATACCTACAAAGGCATAAATACTGGAATTTAAAAAGAAAGGGTTTGAAAATGCCTTAAGAAAAACCCACCAACAACAGGGATTTGGGATTTCAGCTCGGGGGTCTGGGATTTCACACCCTGGATCGGGGGTCTGGGATTTCACACCCAGCTCGGGGGTCTGGGATTTCACACCCCGGTTTGGGGGTCTGGGATTTCACACCCAGCTCGGGGGTCTGGGATTTCACACCCCGGATTGGGGGTCTGGGATTTCACACCCCGGATTGGGGGTCTGGGATTTCACACCCAGCTCGAGGGTCTGGGATTTCACACCCCGGATTCGGGGTCTGGGATTTCACACTCAGCTCGGGGTTCTGGGATTTCACACCCCGGTTTGGGGGTCTGGGATTTCACACCCCGGTTTGGGGGTCTGGGATTTCACACCCAGCTCGGGGGTCTGGGATTTCACACCCCAGTTTGGGGGTCTGGGATTTCACACCCCGGTTTGGGGGTCTGGGATTTCACACCCCAGCTCGGGGGTCTGGGATTTCACACCCCGGATTGGGGGTCTGGGATTTCACACCCCGGATTGGGGGTCTGGGATTTCACACCCCAGCTCGGGGGTCTGGGATTTCACACCCCGGTTTGGGGGTCTGGGATTTCACACCCCGGATTGGGGGTCTGGGATTTCCCACCCCGGTTTGGGGGTCTGGGATTTCACACCCCAGATCGAGGGTCTGGGATTTCCCACCCCAGCTCGGGGGTCTGGGATTTCATACCCTGGATTGGGGGTCTGGGATTTCACACCCAGCTCGGGGGTCTGGGATTTCACACCCCAGCTCGGGGGTCTGGGATTTCCCATCCCGGATTGGGGGTCTGGGATTTCACACCCCGGTTTGGGGGTCTGGGATTTCCCACCCCGGTTTGGGGGTCTGGGATTTCCCACCCCAGCTCGGGGGTCTGGGATTTCACAGCCCAGCTCGAGGGTCTGGGATTTCCCACCCCAGCTCGAGGGTCTGGGATTTCACACCCAGCTCAGGGGTCTGGGATTTCACACCCAGCTCGGGGGTCTGGGATTTCACACCCCAGCTCAGGGGTCTGGGATTTCACACCCCAGCTCAGGGGTCTGGGATTTCACACCCCAGTTTGGGGGTCTGGGATTTCACACCCCGGTTTGGGGGTCTGGGATTTCACACCCCGGTTTGGGGGTCTGGGATTTCACACCCCAGTTTGGGGGTCTGGGATTTCACACCCCGGTTTGGGGGTCTGGGATTTCACACCCCAGTTTGGGGGTCTGGGATTTCACACCCAGCTTGGGGGTCTGGGATTTCACACCCAGCTCGGGGGTCTGGGATTTCACACCCCGGTTTGGGGGTCTGGGAATTCACACCCCAGCTCGGGGGTCTGGGATTTCACACCCCGGATTGGGGGTCTGGGATTTCACACCCAGCTTGGGGGTCTGGGATTTCCCACCCCGGTTTGGGGGTCTGGGATTTCACACCCCGGATTGGGGGTCTGGGATTTCACACCCCGGATTGGGGGTCTGGGATTTCACACCCAGCTCGGGGGTCTGGGATTTCACACCCCGGTTTGGGGGTCTGGGAATTCACACCCCAGCTCGGGGGTCTGGGATTTCACACCCCGGATTGGGGGTCTGGGATTTCACACTCAGCTCGGGGGTCTGGGATTTCACACCCCGGTTTGGGGGTCTGGGATTTCACAGCCCAGCTCGGGGGTCTGGGATTTCACACCCAGCTCGGGGGTCTGGGATTTCACACCCTGGTTCGGGGGTCTGGGATTTCCCACCCCAGCTCGGGGGTCTGGGATTTCACACCCCGGTTTGGGGGTCTGGGATTTCACACCCCAGCTCGGGGGTCTGGGATTTCACACCCCGGTTTGGGGGTCTGGGATTTCACACCCAGCTCGGGGGTCTGGGATTTCACACCCAGCTCGGGGTTCTGGGATTTCACACCCCGGATTGGGGGTCTGGGATTTCACAGCCCAGCTCAGGGGTCTGGGATTTCACACCCCAGCTCGGGGGTCTGGGATTTCCCATCCCGGATTGGGGGTCTGGGATTTCACACCCCAGCTCAGGGATTTGTTCTGGAATCACCACAGTTCCCATCCCTAATTCCTTTCAGGTTTGATTGATGAACCCCAATAACTCCAACCCCATAAAAACCTTTCCAGGAGCCAACAGTGAGCCTGGAAAGGAGGAAAAGACAGGTCCCACCACCAAAATGTTGTTGTGGCCAAGCACATCCTCAAAGGGGTAATTTTACTGCTGAAAACTCAATTTTGGAGACAAATAACTGCTGAAAGCTGGGAAACGTTCAGGAAAAGAGCCTGGTTCTCTCATGGAATCATGGAATTGGGTGGGAAAGCACCTTAAAGATCTTTTAATTCCAACCCTTGAACACCTTCCCCTATCCCAGGGCGTTCCAAGCCTCATCCAGCGTGGCCTTGGGCACTTCCAGGGATGGGGCAGCCACAGTTTCAGGATGCCCTGAGCTCCAAATTTATATTCCTATTGGAGCAATTCTATTTCTCCTGATTATTTCCCTCTCCCCTCCCTTCCTTCCCCTCACCAGGGTCGGATCCATGATTCCTGGGGAAGGTTGTCCTCACTTACCCAACACCCGCCCACCGTTTGATCTCTGAGGGTTCCTACCCCTTATTTCCAGCACATTCCCCCAAATTTTTCCCCCCAGATCCCATTAAAATTCCTCTTTATTTATTTATGTATTTATTTATTTTTTATGGCTCTCAGCTCTCTGTTTCGGAGATTTTTCACAAACAATTTATTTTTCCCGGCGTCTCCAAGAGATAAAAGACGAAACGTCGGGATGACAAAGCGCCAACGGAGGGAAGGAGACTTTTAATGGTCAGGGGAGACCACGAAGCCGAGGTGTTTAATTTCCACTGTCCTGGAATGCCACGCAGGCAGTGACAAACGCCCGGATCCGGGTTTTCCATCACTTCCCAGCACGGCTCTGACTGCTCAGCTCTTTTGGGCTGGAATATGCAAACCCAGAGCGTTTTTCCTGCAGGGCTTGGGAGGGGATGAATGGAAATCTCTGCATTTCCTTCCAGGCACGGCAACTCCCTCCAGCAATTTATTTCAGCCAGGACGGGCATGGCTGGGAGATGAAATTTATCCCCATAAAGAGATCCAAGACTGCTCCTCTGAGCAATTTAGCTCCCGTTTTGAGGCTCTAAACAGGACCTGGAGCTTGTGCTGACACTTCAGACGGTGAATTCCACCTCGTGGGCGCTGCTGGGCCGTTTTCCATTCAGTGTGATCGTGTTTGCTGTTGTCTTCCCAGGAAAAACGAGGATTCTCTTCAGCAGCTGCTAATTTTAGGAGTTATTTAAACAATCACCTGTGGAATCGTTTGGGGTTTAATTAGGGAGGACCAGGATGTGTCTGCAAAGGCAGGGATGCAGATTCCAGTGGAGCTAAAAGGAGGGAAAACACAAAAATTGATCAGCAGCAGGACCTCCCCCACCCCTGAATTCCAGAGGCTGGAGTGAGGCAGCAGCCGTTGCTCAGCGGCTTTAATTACCCCCCTAATTAGTAAACCTGGTTAAGGAAATAACGATTCCTGCTCTCAGGGCGGCTGGCCCAGAACAATCCTTTGTGTTTTTGTCGTTGTCAGTGATTGTTGTGCTCGAGGCTGAAGATTTGAGGGGACACTCAGGCTGCCAAGGCAAGAGAGGGGTTAACCCCAATGTCCCCTCACTGCCACAGTCACACGAGCGTCCCCAAATTCCAGACCCCACTGGAGCAGGCTCAGACCCCTGCACAGGGCAGGGGTAAGATGAAAATAATGGATATTTATGGAATCCTGGAATGGTTTGAGTGGAAAGGAGCTCAAAGCCCATCCAGTGCCACTCCTGCCATGGGCAGGGACACCTCCCACTGTCCCAGATTATCCCAGCCTGGCCTTGGGCACTTCCAGGGGTCCAGGGACAGCCACAGCTCCTCTGGAATTCCATCCCAGCCCCTCCCCACCCTCCCAGCCAGGAATTCCTTCCCAAAATCCCACCTAAACATGGAATCATGGAATGGTTTGGGTTGGCAGGACCTCAAAGCCCATCCAGTCCCACCATGGGTCCCACACTTTCCACAGATCCAGGGGGCTCCAGCCTGGCCTTGGGCACTTCCAGGGGTCCAGGGACAGCCACAGCACCTCTGGGAATTCCATCCCAGCCTCTCAGTCAATATTTCTTCCCCAAATCCCATCTAGACATGGATGGGTTTGGGTTGGAGGGTCCTCAAAGCCCATCCAGTCCCACCATGGATCCCACATTTTCCTCTGTCCCAGGTGGCTCCAGCCCGGCCTTGGGCACTTCCAGGGATCCAGGGGCAGCCACAGCTCCTCTGGGAATTCCATCCCAGCCAGGAATTCCTTCCCAAATCCCATTTAAATCTCCCCTTTCCCAGTTTGAAGCCATTCCCTGTGTCCTGTCCCTCTGTCCCTTGTCCCCAGTCCCTCTCCAGCTCTCCTGGAGCCCCTTCAGGCCCTGGCAGGGGCTCTGAGCTCTCCCTGGAGCCTTCCCTGCTCCCTTGGGCACTTCCAGGGATCCAGGGACAGCCTCAACTCCTCTGGGAATTCCATCCCAGCCAGGAATCCCTTCCCAAAATCCCATCCATCCCTGCCCCGAGGCTGGTAGGGCTCAGAGAGCCTTTTCCCAGAGCCTCAGAGCTCTTTTCCCCCCTGAACCTTTCATGATTCCAATCCATTTCTTTGGTTGTTGATTTGTTCGGGACAAAACCGAACATTCTCTGCTGCGATGAGTGAAATAAAACCAGATTGATTTAATGCAATGTTGAAATATTCCCTCAAATCTTCATCCTCCTGGGCCCCTGGCACCACCAGCACAGCAGAATTTTCCTCCCCAGGCTGTTCCCAGCCTCATTCCTGACCCGGCTGTGCTGAAATTAAACTGAGAAAGTGGAAAAGATGGGACAGGAGGAAGGAGAAAAGCCACATTTCTGTCTGGAATGTCACTTCTAGAGGTGTTGGCACCTCCCTGAGCCGGCATTCGGGGCCAAACCCCACTCTCAGCCTCACCGGGAGGCTCTGGGGTTTCATCTCTGCTGGCAGGAAAGGTTTTTGGGTTTTTGGGTTTTTGGGTTTTTGGGTTTTTGGGTTTTGGGTTTTTGGGTTTTTGGGTTTTGGGTTTTTGGGTTTTTGGGTTTTTGGGTTTTTGGGTTTTGGGTTTTTGGGGTTTTGGGTTTTTGGGTTTTGGGGTTTTGGGTTTTTGGGTTTTTGGGTTTTTGGGTTTTGGGGTTTTGGGTTTTTGGGTTTTTGGGTTTTTGGGTTTTGGGTTTTTGGGTTTTTGGGTTTTTGGGTTTTTGGGGTTTGGGTTTTTGGGTTTTTGGGTTTTTGGGTTTTTGGGTTTTTGGGTTTTTGGGTTTTTGGGTTTTGGGTTTTTGGGTTTTGGGTTTTTGGGTTTTTGGGTTTTTGGGTTTTTGGGTTTTTGGGTTTTTGGGTTTTGGGTTTTTGGGTTTTTGGGTTTTGGGTTTTTGGGTTTTGGGTTTTTGGGTTTTTGGGTTTTGGGTTTTTGGGTTTTTGGGTTTTGGGTTTTTGGGTTTTTGGGTTTTTGGGTTTTGGGTTTTTGGGTTTTTGGGGTTTTGGGTTTTTGGGTTTTTGGGTTTTTGGGTTTTTGGGTTTTTGGGTTTTGGGTTTTTGGGTTTTTGGGTTTTGGGGTTTTGGGTTTTGGGTTTTTGGGTTTTTGGGTTTTGGGTTTTTGGGTTTTTGGGTTTTTGGGTTTTTGGGTTTTTGGGTTTTTGGGTTTTGGGTTTTTGGGTTTTTGGGTTTTGGGTTTTTGGGTTTTTGGGTTTTTGGGTTTTTGGGGTTTTGGAGTTTTGGGGTTTTGGGTTTTTGGGTTTTTGGGTTTTTGGGTTTTTGGGTTTTTGGGATCACCCATCCCTGCAGAGCTGCTCCCTCCTCCTGCTCCTTCCCCCACACAAATCCTCACCTGGGCACAGGTGAGCTCCCAAACCCAGCAGCTCGTGCGGCACAGGAGAAGTTAAATCAGATTTTTTTTGTCACAAGAGCCAGCCTTGAGGCTGTCAGAGGAGAACAGAACCTCTGAGGGCATCTCCCCCTCCCCACCCACCAGGACCTGACCCCATCCCAAACCTCCCCAATTCCTGCCGTTCCTTTTATTGGAGCATGCAATAAATTCAAATCACTCGCTGTGTGATTTTTGGAAATTTAATAAAAATAAAAATGGTTATATATAAAAAAAAATTAATAATACACATACAATAATAAAAGTTAAATAGAGTAGGACAATTTATGAGACAATAAGAGCAAAGGAGGTAGCCCGGGACTACCGTCCCCCCTCCCTTCCAGACAAAGGCTGGGAAGGAGAAGGGCCCAGAACAAAGAGAATTTTTCCTTTTTAAGCTTTTGGTTTATGACTATTCATATCTTACGTAAAACAAGTAATTTTCAGCCGTTTCTTGTCACAAAAGCTTTCTGTTAATTTAAAAAAACCATGAGAGTATACATCTTTGAGAAAGTTGGGTTCTGTGGATAAAATTCTTCTTCACTAGAAGGTTTAGGGGCCTCTGTGAATGTTCTATCTGTGCTGAGGAATTTTTATTCTTGAGCAAAAAAAAAACTATCACACACATACACAGCTTCTGTTATACCACAACTTATTGTTAATTACAAAACTACATTCACCACATTATTTTAATGTTAATACAGCATAACTTTTCTACTTAGCATATTACATATAGTAATATAATTATATAATTATATATTACATATAGCAATATATGTAATTAATATATAGTAATAAATATATAGAAGTATATTATATTATATATAATAAATAATAAATATTATTATTTATATATTTATATATAAATAATAATATATAAAATATATAGTAATAAATATATAGAAGTATAATATAATATATATAAATAATATAAATATTATTATTAATATATTTATATATAATATATAATATATAAATATATAGTAATAAATATATATAAGTATAATATATAATATATATAAATAATATAAATATTATTATTAATATATTTATATATAATATATAATATCTATAAATATATAGTAATAAATATATAATATATATAATATATACAAAATATATAATATAAATAATATATAAAAATAAATATAAAAATATAGTAATATATGTAATAATTACAATAAATTACATATAGTAATATATAAAATAATATAAAATAATATAAAATAATATAAAATAATATAAAATAATATAAAATAATATAAAATAATATAAAATATCTGCGCAAAGCCACACAATATGGCTATTTCACAGAGCAGGAACGTTCCTTTAGCCAAGCTGCTCCCCAATTCCGGGGTTTTTTTTTCACTTCTCCTTCCAGATCTTTCCGTCTCCCCTCCCTCTCCCCCTCCCCACCTCCACCTGCTCCCACCGCTTTCCTCTTTGGGCAGCTCTGCCGATAAACACAAAATGTTTGTTCCGAGTTCAGCAGCCAAAAGCTTTTAATCACCGGTGCCGGGGGTGGGATGGAGGGAGGGGAACGCTCGGGGGAGGTTTTTGGGGGAAAAAATTGAGTTTTCAGCTCTGGAGAGGCATCTCTGCCCCTTCTTCCCCTCCATCAGTCCCCTCTGGGGCCCTCTGAACTTCCCGGCCTCCCTGCATCACTTTTAGAAAATTCCTTGGGATTTAGGTCTTCTAACACAACCAATTTTCTGTGGATAAACAGAAATGTTTGTTTCAAGTTCACCAGGAAAAGCTCTTAATCATTTGTGGGAGAGGTGGGATGGAGGGAGGGGAAGACTGGGGGAGGTTTGGGTGGAAATTGTGGAGTTTTGGGCTGAAATTGTGGAGTTTTGGGTGGAAATTGTGGAGTTTCCAGCTTGGGAGAGGCATCTCTGCCCCTTCTTCATCCCCATCCCCACCAGGGGTGTTGTGTCCTCTCCTCTGGGGCCCTCTGAACTTCCCGGCCTCCCTGCATCACTTCTAGGAAATTCTTTGGGATTTAGGTCTTCTAAAGCCACCAAATTTTCTGTGGATAAACAGAAATGTTTATCCCAAGTTTGCCAGAAAAAGCTCTTAATCATTTGTGGGGGAGGTGGGATGGAGAGAGGGGAAGACAAGGGGAGGTTTGGGTGGAAATTGTGGAGTTTTGGGGGCCAAATTGTGAAATTTTGGGTGGAAATTGTGGCGTTCTGGGTAGAAATTGTGGCATTTTGGGTGGAAATTGTGGCATTTTGGGGGCCAAATTGTGAAAATTTGGGTGGAAATTGTGGCATTTGGATGCAAATTTTTGAGTTTTCAGCTTGGGGGAGGCATCTCTGCCCCTTCTTCATCCCCATCCCCACCAGGGGTGTTGTGTCCTCTCCTCTGGGGCCCTCTGAACTTCCCGGCCTCCCTGCATCACTTTTAGGAAATTCTTTGGGATTTAGGTCTTCTAAAACAACTAATTTTCTGCCAATAAACAGAAATGTTTATCCCAAGTTTGCCAGAAAAAGCTCTTAATCATTTGTGGGAGAGGTGGGATGGAGAGAGTGGAAGACTGGGGGAGGTTTGGGTGGAAATTGTGGAGTTTTGGGGGCCAAATTGTGGCATTTCGGGTGGAAATTGTGGCATTTTGGGGGCCAAATTGTGGAGTTTTGGGTGGAAATTGTGGCATTTTAGGGGGAAATTTTTGAGTTTTCAGCTTGGGAGAGGCATCTCTGCCCCTTCTTCATCCCCATCCCCACCAGGGGTGTTGTGTCCTCTCCTCTGGGGCCCTCTGAACTTTCCGGCCTCCCTGCATCACTTTTAGGGAATTCTTTGGGATTTAGGTCTTCTAAAACAACTAATTTTTGTGGATAAACACAAATGTTTGTTTCAAGTTCACCAGGAAAAGCTCTTAATCATTTGTGGGAGAGGTGGGATGGAGAGAGGGGAAGACAAGGGGAATTTTGGTTGGAAATTGTGGAGTTTTGGGTGGAAATTGTGGAGTTTTGGGTGGAAATTGTGGCATTTGGATGCAAATTTTTGAGTTTTCAGCTTGGGGGAGGCATCTCTGCCCCTTCTTCTCCTCCATCCCCACCAGGGGTGTTGTGTGCTCCCCTCTGGGGCCCTCTGAACTTCCCGGCCTCCCTGCATCACTTTTAGGAAATTCTTTGGGATTTAGGTCTTCTAAAGCCACCAAATTTTCCGCTGATAAACAGAAATGTTTATCCCAAGTTTGCCAGACAAAGCTCTTAATCATTTATGGGAGAGGTGGGATGGAGAGAGGGGAAGACTGGGGGAGGTTTGGGTGGAAATTGTGGAGTTCTGGGTGGAAATTGTGGAGTTTTGGGTGGAAATTGTGGCGTTCTGGGTGGAAATTGTGGAATTTTGGATGGAAATTGTGGCATTTTGGGGGGAAATAATTGAGTTTCCAGCTCGGGAGAGGCATCTCTGCCCCTTCTTCTCCTCCATCAGCACCAGGGGTGTTGTGTCCTCTCCTCTGGCACCCTCTGAACTTTCCGGCCTCCCTGCATCACTTTTAGAAAATTCTTTGGGATTTAGGTCTTCTAAAACAACTAATTTTTGTGGATAAACACAAATGTTTGTTTCAAGTTCACCAGGAAAAGCTCTTAATCATTTGTGGGAGAGGTGGGATGGAGGGAGCGGAAGACTGGGGGAGGTTTGGGTGGAAATTGTGGAGTTTTGGGTGGAAATTGTGGCGTTTTGGGCTGAAATTGTGGCATTTGGATGCAAATTTTTGAGTTTCCAGCTCGGGAGAGGCATCTCTGCCCCTTCTTCTCCTCCATCAGCACCAGGGGTGTTGTGTCCTCTCCTCTGGGGCCCTCTGAACTTCCCGGCCTCCCTGCATCACTTCTTGGGAATTCTTTGGGATTTAGGTCTTGTAACACAACCAATTTTCCGCCGATAAACAGAAATGTTTATCCCAAGTTCACCAGGAAAAGCTCTTAATCATTTATGGGGGAGGTGGGATGGAGAGAGGGGAAGACTGGGGGAGGTTTGGGCGGAAATTGTGGAGTTTTGGGTGGAAATTGTGCAGTTTCGGGTGGAAATTGTGGCGTTTTGGGTAGAAATTGTGGCATTTTGGGCTGAAATTGTGGAGTTTCCAGCTTGGGAGAGGCATCTCTGCCCCTTCTTCATCCCCATCCTCACCAGGGGTGTTGTGTCCTTTCCTCTGGGGCCCTCTGAACTTCCCGGCCTCCCTGCATCACTTTTAGGCAATTCCTTGGGATTTAGGTCTTCTAGAACAGCAAATTTTCTGTGGATAAACAGAAATGTTTGTTTCAAGTTCACCAGGAAAAGCTCTTAATCATTTGTGGGAGAAGTGGGATGGAGGGAGGGGAAGACTGGGGGAGGTTTGGGTGGAAATTGTGGAGTTTTGGGGGCCAAATTGTGAAATTTTGGGTGGAAATTGTGGCGTTCTGGGTGGAAATTGTGGCGTTTTGGGTAGAAATTGTGGAGTTTTGGGTGGAAATTGTGGAGTTTTGGGTGGAACTTGTGGAGTTCTGGGTGGAAATTGTGGAGTTCTGGGTGGAAATTGTGGCATTTCGGGTGGAAATTGTGGAGTTTTGGGTGGAAATTGTGGCATTTGGATGCAAATTTTTGAGTTTTCAGCTCGGGAGAGGCATCTCTGCCCATTCTTCTCCTCCATCAGCACCAGGGGTGTTGTGTGCTCCCCTCTGGGGCCCTCTGAACTTCCCGGCCTCCCTGCATCACTTTTAGGAAATTCTTTGGGATTTAGGTCTTCTAAAACAACCAATTTTTGTGGATAAACACAAATGTTTGTTTCAAGTTCACAGGAAAAGCTCTTAATCATTTGTGGGAGAGGTGGGATGGAGAGAGGGGAAGACTGGGGGAGGTTGGGGAGGAAATTGTGGAGTTTTGGGAGGAAATTGTGGAGTTTTGGGAGGAAATTGTGGAGTTTTGGGTGGAAATTGTGGATTTTTGGGAAATTGTGGAATTTTGTGGGAGTTTCCAGCTCGGGGGAGGCACCTCTGCCCCTTCTCCTCCTCCTCAGCCATCGGCACACGGGGCAGGGGTGTCCTCCCCTCTGGGGCCTCTGAATTTCCCACCCTCCCTGCATCACTTTTAGCAAATTCCTTGGGATTTGGAGTCTTCTGAAGTCACAAATTTCAAATTTCAAACCCCGCCCTGGCCCCTTTGATCCCCACGGAGCGTGGAGAGCACTCAGGAACAGACAACAACCCAAGATTTTTTTTTTTCTTTTTCTTTTTTTTTTTTTTTAATTAATTAAACCCCAATTTGCAAACAAGCAGGGGCACGAGCAAATATCAAAGCCCTGAGTGCTCTCGAGGGAGGCAGCTCGGTCTGAAGTGTCCTTTAGGTAGAGCCCGATGGCTTTGAGAGCTGCCCATATTTGATCAATTAAACCTATTGATCCTTAAAATGAAAGTTCAATCCAGACTATCAGTGCTCACAATAAAACCTCGCTCCTTTTGATCTCTGCCGAAGCATTTCATCTTGACATTTGTTAAATGTATCCGTAGATTGCTTCCGATGAGAATTGGGCTTTAAAAGCTGACTGGAAAAGCAAAGCTCCCATAAAAAAATTCAACTTTTACATTTGTTAACTCTCCCGTTTGCTGCTTTTCATTAAGTGCATGGCCCAGCCAGGTATTATTATTATTATTATTATTATTATTATTATTATTATTATTATTAGTGTTGTTGTTGTTGTTGTTGTTGTTGTTGTTATTGTTACTATTATTATTATAATTATTATAAAATATATTATATATTATATATTGTATATTATATTTTATACACTATATATTATCTATTATATATAATATATCATATATTATACATCATATATTATTATTATTATATTATTATATATTATTATATATTATTTATTATGTATTATATATTATATGTTACATATTACATATTATATATTACACATTACATATTATATATTACACATTACATATTACATATTATATATTATATATTATATATTATATATTATATATTATATATTATATATTATATAATATATATTATATATTATATATTATATATTATATGTTTATGTTATATGTTATATGTTAATGTTATATGTTATATGTATATATATAATATATAATATATTATATATTATACATTATACATTATACATTATACATTATATATTATATATTATATATTATACATTATACATTATACATTATATATTATATATTATATATTGTATTATTATTATTATTATTATTATTATTATTATTATTATTATTATTATTATTATTATTACCAATTCCATTTTAAGCGAGGTGGGGAGACCTAAATGGATTTCTAAATATAAATCCTCGGCTCCATCCTCACGAGGGGTTTTGGGGAGGGTTTATCTCCTGCAGCTCTGCAGTCCTGGGGACACCTCCTGACCCAGGGGCTAGAAAGATAAAAAATAAAAATAAATTAAAAATAGATATATTAAAAAAGAAAAATAAAGGAGAGAGAGGGGAATGGAAAGAACATTTTCCACCATCTGATGCTCTGTAATAGCCAGGACAGGTTGTTGTCACAGCGACACCTCCAAAGCCAAAGAAAGGAGGAAAATTTTATTTTCCTCCTTTTTTATAAAAGTCCATTTTATTGCTGTTATGTTGGATCGGCACACAAAAAAACCAACACGGAGGCAGCAGGTCTGCAGTGAAAATCTGCTCCCCAAAAAGGCGATGAGTTTGTTTATTTCTTTAATTTTTATACATTTGTGGGTCTGGTTGTGGATTGGATTCTGGGGTTGCCACCCCTTCACCCCACTGGCCACACCAGCTGTCAACCCACATTTTTTCAGGTTAGAAATATATAAATTTATTTCTAAAGGGACAGTGAACAAAACCAAGAAAGGTTGTTTATGTTCCAAAGCGTGAAAAAGTGAAAAACTGACCCTTAATATTGCACAGAAACTAAAGATCTGACTCCATTCTATGGACAAGTAGAAGGCTTTAAAATTCTCTTTTTTTTGATTTTTGGGCAAGCCAAAGTGCTGTTTCTGGCATTTTGGCCTCTGCTGCTTTGTAAGAGGAAAAAAGAAGACGAGGAAGAAATTATGGGAGTGAGAACTGAAAAGAAGTGGAGACGGGACGGGAAAACAAAACAACAAAAATGTAAATTCTCTTTAGAAATCAATAGGATTGACTTGTTTTTTTCCCTTCAACAATTCCAGATTACAGCTGGTGAACTCACTCTGCACATAAAACCTGGTGTGGTGATAAACACTTTATTTTTTTGTGAAAAACAACATCCCAGGTGACCTTTTGAGTTAAGAAAGAAACTCTCAGACCTGTTACGCTCACCCCACTCCCCTTCCTTGCGCTGCCTTCCCTGAGAGGACTCACCTCTGGAAGTAAATGGCTCGGAATTACTCCCAGGGCTGTCTGTGGGATTTCAAAGACCATTTCAAGGCCTTGGAGAAACAGTGGAAGCTGCAGGAAATCAACCTTGAACTCCCGATGTTCCCACACCATTAGGAAATTTTCTGAGGAGACGAGGGGGAAAAAAAAGTTGGCGAGTAACTTCTGCTCAAAGCTTTTCTCCGCTGCCTTTGTGGTCAGCAAAGGAGCCCTGCTGAACAGAGATCAGGCTGAAGGACTCAAAACAGGAGCACTCAGGGGAGCAGAGAGAGAAAAAGCCAAAAAAAAAATTAAAAAAAGGTTTTTTTTCCCTTCCCTTGAAACTAAGTTTGTAACGGTGTTGGAGAGAACAATCAAGAAATTCCTTTGGAGATGAGAGGGCAGGGGACTGGCGGAGAAAGAGGCCAGTGCGTTTCTTGAAGGGCTCCTTTTCTTTCCTTTTCCCTCCAGGAATTTCAGAATCAAAGGAACCATTGTCGGGTTGGCTTCAGTGCTGGGAACTGCACTGAAATTTGTGACTGCACGAACCTCGGCCCTGCAGAGCGTTTGGAGCTCCTGGAGCAGCAGCAGAGGAAGAATTCTGCTGTTAATGAGGTTGATTAGAAAGGAGAGTCCTGTAAAAGCTGAATTCAAACTGAATAAAATTGCTGAACATTCCTAAACCATTCCGGACACATCTGGAACATTCCCAAACCAGCCCCGGTTCCCTGGGATGGTTTCCTGCAAACAGAAAGAGCCTTGAAGGTAAAACTCTGGAAATGAGAAGAGCAGAGCTGTGGGCCTGGAAATGCTCTCTGGACCCTGCTCTGGTTCCTAAATTGGGAGAATTCGTACCAAAAACGGTACCTGGGTGCCTTTTCCAGGGGTCTTTTACTGGTGGGAATAAAAAAAGGGGGAATTCAGAGGTGGCCACACCTGGCACCCACCACAGCATCTCCATGGCTCCAAACTGGCAGAGGGTGGGATGGGGTTATGGGGAGGAATTGTTCCCTGGGAGGGTGGGGAGGGGCTGGGATGGAATTCCCAGAGGAGCTGTGGCTGCCCCTGGATCCCTGGCAGTGCCCAAGGAAGAAAGGAAAGGCTCCAGGGAGAGCTCAGAGCTCCTGGCAGGGCCTGAAGGGGCTCCAGGAGGGCTGGAGAGGGGCTGGGGACAAGGGACAGAGGGACAGGACACAGGGAATGGCTTCAAACTGGGAAAGGGGAGATTTAAATGGGATTTTGGGATGGAATTCCAGGCTGGGAGGGTGAGGAGGGGCTGGGATGGAATTCCCAGAGGAGCTGTGGCTGCACCTGGATCCCTGGGAGTGCCCAGGGCCAGGCTGGAGCAGGCTGGGACAGTGGGAGGTGTCCCTGCCATGGCAGGGGTGGCCCTGGGGGGGATTTAAGGAGCCCCTGGGGTATCCTGGAGCTTCCTCAGCCTTTAGAGACCCTGGAGCTTCCTCATCCCTGAGATACCCTGGAGCTTTCTCATCCTTGAGACACTCTGGAGCTTTCTTATCCTTGGGTTATCCTGGAACTTCTTCATCCTGGAGAAATCCTGGAGTTTCCTCAGGTTCTGGGGTATCCTCGAGCTTCCGCATCCTTTGGGACAGCCTGGAGCTTCCTCATCCTTGAGAAATCCTGGAGCTTCTCAGCCTCTGGGACACCCTGGAGTTTCCTCATCCTTGAGACACCTGGAGCTTCCTCATCCTTTGGGACAGCCTGGAGCTTCCTCATCCTTGGGTTATCCTGGAGTTTCCTCATCCTTGGGATACCCTGGAGTTTCTCAGCCTCTGGGACACCCTGGAACTTCCTCATCCCTGAGATACCCTGGAGACATGAGATACTTTCTCATCCTTGAGACACCCTGGAGCTTCCTCATCCTTGGGATACCCTGGAACTTCCCCATCCTTTGGGGTATCTTGGAGCTTCCTCATCCTTGGGATATCCTGGAGTTTCCTCATCCTCTGGGACACCCTGAAACTTCCTCATCCTTTGGGATACCCTGGAGTTTCCTCATCCTTTAGAGACCCTGGAGCTTCCTCATCCTTGGGTTACCCTGGAACTTCCTCATCCTTGAGAAATCCTGGAGTTTCTCAGCCTCTGGGGCACCCTGGAGCTTCCTCATCCTTGAGAGGCTCTGGAGTTTCCTCATCCTTGGGATACCCTGGATTTTCCTCATCCTTTGTGGCACCCTGGGCCATCCTTATCCTTTACAAGCACAGAATGCAACGGGAATTATTTTACCTCTTGATTTTCCGGGTTTGAGTCCGGAGCACAGAGCTCTGAGATGCAGCTCAGCAAATGATAAACAAATGGAAATGCAGAACATCTTTCCATGACAACCCCGAGTTTTTGCTTTTTAGGGATATTAAGGATTCACACATTAACAGGTTCAGAGCTTATTTCATTAATGATTTCAGGGACTATTTAATTAATGATTTCTGTAGGATTCGTGGCCTCAGATCAAGCTCTGGACTGCAGAAATCCTCAGGCAGGGGATGTGATTTGGGATAACCTGGGCTGAGCATGGGGAATTCAGCAATTCCATCCACTGTAGGACCAAAATCTGGCATTGGGCGGAACAAACCATATTTACCCTAAAACCAAACTGAGAGGTAAAAAAATCCCTGCCTAAAGCAGAGGATAATTCTTAAATAGAGGAGGAAATGTTGTGCTTTGAAGCAGCTGAATGATTCCACTTGGAGATGAGGATCAGAGCTGGGAAAACCAGACATTGTTAGTTCAGTTCTGGCAGGAACTCCTCATGCATTGACAGAGTGATAAATTAATGATTGACAGAGTGATAAATTAATGATTGACAATCCAGGGAGGGAAAAAAAAAATCTCTAAATGGAACCATTGTCAGGGTTTTTAAAAGCAAAGCCAGGCTGGACTCTGAGGCCGCTGCACAGAATGGAAATCAGCCCCTGCTGAGCTCCACACCGCTGGGATAATGCCAATTCCTGGTTCAAAATTCCACTGGTTTGGGATATCCCTGAATCCTTTGCTTTTGTGGGATGGTTTTGGGGAGGAAAAGCCTCCCTGGAGGCAGAGCTGCAGCCGAGTGAAGCTGGCAGAGCTGTCCTGGGTGAACGGGAGATTTTCCATTCCTGGAAAAGCCTCTGGAAAACTCCGTGCTCCCTCCACGTTCCCAGCTGGAAAAACGGGATCAAAACCTGCTGGAAAAACAACCACAGCCAATGCAAGGGGCAGGGAGAAGGCAGAAAATGATGATTACTATGGGACACCCAATTTCCAGCTCCAAAAGAGTTGGGGCTCCTCGGTTGTGTCCCCAACTTCAACCCCAACTCTGCCACTTGAAGGCTTCAAGTCTTGGCTTCATCCTCCAAATTAAATGGAAAAAATATTCAAAAGAATCCTTGCTACCCCCCCCCCCAAAAAAAATCAAATGTCAAAAATCCACCCAAAGAAACCTTCAAAACTTGAGGATTAGACAGGAAAAAAAAAAGTCTCAGATTATTTAGGGGAGAACAGAGAGAATTCTATAAATACCTTGGAGAAAAATTTCCAAACTCAGTTTCTGTAGCAGCATGGCCTAAAAAAGAACATTGTCTTACACTTTAAATTCTTCATGACTTAAGTGACTGCATTCCCAAACTTTTCTCCTGCTTTTCAGCACAGCAACAAAAGGAAAAAAAAAGGGAAAAAAGATTCCTTGGTTACTGGGAGAAGCTCAGAAAATTTTTGATTTTTTTTTTTTTGGTTCAGACCTGGCATGTCTCTGTTCCTGCTTCAAAATAAATGGGATTTTGGGGAGGAATTCCTGTCTGGGAGGGTGGGGAGGGGCTGGGATGGAATTCCCAGAGGAGCTGTGGCTGCCCTTGGATCCCTGGAAGTGCCCAAGCCCAGGCTGGAGCCCCCTGGGACAGTGGGAGGTGTCCCTGCCATGGCAGAGGTGGCCCTGGATGGGATTTAAGGCTCTTCCCAACCCAAACCATTCCATGATTCCATAATTCCATGAATTTTCAGGCATGAAATTATTACCATGGAATTATTCCAGATGGCCCTGTAAGGTTCTGAGTGCTCCTGCACATCAGAATCCCAAAAACTTCCCGTGTTCAAAGCACCTGACAGAAATAAAAGGAGATAAAAGCTCATTTGAGCCTTGATCCATCAGGTTTGGAACAGAAACCTTGAAAATCCCACCCGTGGATGTCAGACCAATAATAACTGAAAATTTGAGTCGGATTTCGATGATATTTATGGATCCCTTTCATTCCTGTGATTCTTCCTCCTTCTCAGTCCAGCAGAGCTCCCAAAAGCATTATCAGCTTTAAATTCCTCAGAATTCTCCAGAATTCAATTCCCCAGCCAGAATTCCCACAGGAAGGGAAGACTTGGATGGTTTGGAGGGCTCAAAAACACAACTTGAAGTGTTCAGCTGATGTTTAAACTAAACAACTCCTGAGGAACACCCCTTGGGCAAGAAGGAACTCCTGGAGTTGGCCAAATCCAGGAAATATTTCCAATATTCCTGACTTCAAGGCCTTTCCTTTTTCCATATGAGTTCAATCTCGCAGCAACGAATTTTTGAAACTCTCAGACCTCTCTTGCAGCAATGGCTGGAGTTGTGAAATATGGAGAAAATTAACGCAAAGTTGCAAGACAAAAAAAAAAAAAAAAAATCAAAGTTCCAATAAACGCTGAGTAACTTTTAATATTTGCAGTAATAGGATTTGGTGCAGTAATTTATAATTTTTGTACAAGCAACAGCTAAGATTAATGTTGGGAGTTATTATATGCAATAATTAGAGGCTTTTTTAGGAGCTGCCTGGCTGGAGGGCCACTGCCTGTTTGTACAAAAGATAATTATGGGACAAATTGAATTTTCCCTTTCCCCCAGTTCGGCAGCTGCTGCAGATAAACACATCCCTCATTTCCAAGCTCTTGGTCCTTATCCCTGTCTTTGAAGTGTCATTTGAAGTGTCACCACCCTCATCAAAACCCAGATTTTCCTTCGGTGCTGGAGCAGGGCTGAGTTTATCGAGGTGCTTGCACAGCTCGTTCGTGTTGCTTTAGTCAGTTAATTAATTTATTCCGGGTGTTTTAGCCTGAAAAATGCCCTCTGCTCATTCGACACCAGGCAGGAGACTCCAGCGCTGATGTCCAAGAATTCCTTGAGCTTCTGGATGTGGCTCCCGTCCCACGTCTCTCAGGTGGAGGGAGGGGAGAGGGAAGAACCCCCAGCACCTTGGTGGGTTCCACCTCCCAGCCAGGATGTCCTGGACGTGCAATTCCATCCTCTGTAGGACCAAAATCTGGCATATTTACCCCAAAACCAAACCGGGGGGCAAAAAAACCCTGCCTAAAGCAGAGGATAATTCTTAAATAGAGGAGGAAATGTCCCCACCCCAGCAGAGGCACAATGCAAGCTTGGCTCTCCTGAAGCTGTAGAACACCTTTGATCCCATAAATTTCGTTTGTTTGGGGTAGATTTTGAAGCAATCCTGATTTTTTTTTTTGTTCATTTACAATGTTTTGGCTCATTTTCCAGAGCAGTTTTGGGACGAGCCAAAGAGCTTCTTTCCCCCAGTTTTTAAAGCCCAGTTCAAGAAACTTAAAGTGGGGTCTGAAATCAGGAGTTACTGCTGGATCCCTGCTGTAAACCCACAGAGCTGGAGGAGCCCAAAGAGGTGAAATTCCTTCCGAGGGCAGGGATCGTGCCTGGGGATGTGGGGCAGGGTCTGTTCCCGATTTTTGGCTGCTTCCAAAAAACATGGGAGGGATCAGAGCTGCCCCAGCCTCCCCCTCCGCGGGCTGGACATTTCTCCCGGAACTCATTTTAAATAAGTGACATCCAAAACTGCTCTAAACTCATCCTTTAGGTTAAAAAATCTCCAATTTTCTGCTCATTTCCAGAAAGATAAAGAGCATTAACACAGCTGGAGAGTTAAAACTCGAGAACAGAACCTGTCTCGATATCAAACCCCTCATTTCAGCACAATGAACCGTATAATTAATCCGTGAAGGAGACGACCGAGCCCCCAGTCCCGGGGAGAGGCCGGTGTTGGTTTGGTCACCAACTCAGCTGTTTCATTTAATGCTGGCAGTTAATGAGGGGTCTCCTCTCCTAACGAGGTGAACGCTGGCGATTCCTGCACGGGCTGGAAAAGCCTCGGAAGGGCTGGTGGCAAACGGAGGCAGCAGTCATTGAAATGAGGGGACGAAATGATGGGAGCTGACGGGAATTCAAACCTGGAATCGTTACCTGGAGGTGAGTTTTATTTGGAGATTTATTTACTGAAGAGACAAAATTAATCAGGAGTTCAGTGCGGGGAAAGATCTGGGCTGTGTGGGGAAATCCCTGCCTGGGAAATGCTTGATGGGAAACGAGGATCCCATCCCAAGGGCAGCTTGGACAGGGCTTGGAGCAGCCTGGGACAGCGGGAGGTGTCCCTGGCATGGCAGGGGTGGCACTGGATGGGCTTTGAGGACCCTTCCAACCCAAACCATTCCATGAGTCCATGATTCCACAATTCCATGATTCCACAATTCCATTATTTCATGATTCCATAATCCATGATTCCACAATTCCATTATTTCATGATCACATTATTCCATGATTCAATGATTCCACAATTCCATGATTCCACAATTCCATGATTCCACAATTCCATGATGTCATGATTGCATGATTCCATGATTTCACAATTTCAAGATTGCATGATTTCATGATTCCATTATTCCATGATTCAATGATTCCACGATTCCACAATTCCATGATTCCACAATTCCATGATGTCATGATTCCACGATTCCACAATTCCATGATTCAATGATTCCACAATTTCATGATTCCATTATTCTGTGATTCAATGATTCCACGATTCCACGATTCCATAATTCCACAATTCCACAATTCCATGATTCAATGATTCCATGATTCCACGATTTCATGATTCCACAATTCCATGATTCCATGATTCCATTATTCCATGATTCAATGATTCCATGATTCAAAGATTCCATGATTCCACAATTTCATGATTTTATGATTCCACAATTTCACAATTCCATCATGTCATGACTCCATGATTCCATGATTTCACAATTTCAGGATTCAGGATTCCATGATTTCATGATTCCATAATTCCATGATTCTACGATTCCATGATTCCACAATTCCACGATTCCATGATTTCATGATTCCACAATTCTATGATTCCATTATTCCATGATTCAATGATTCCACGATTCCAAAATTCCATGATGTCATTATGTCATGATTCCATGATTCCATGATTCCAAAATTCCATGATTCTACGATTCAACAATTCCCTGATTCCACAATTTCATGATTCCGTGATTTCACAATTTCAGGGTTCCACGATTTCATGATTCCATAATTCTATAATTCCATGATTCTGCGATTCCACCATTCCACGATTCCATGATCCCATAATTCCACGATTTCATTATTCAATGATTCCACGATTCCACGATTTCACAATTCCATGATTCCACAATTCCCTGATTCCACGATTCCATGGAGGTGAGTGCTGGGAATCGCCCCACAAAGGTCCTGGCGTGTTTCTTTCCCTCAGCCCGTGAGGAGCCTTTGACAGAACCGACCCACCCAGATCCGTGACCTGGCACTGTTCAAAGCTCGTTGAGAGTCCCCAATTAAAATCTCTTTCTGTAACATCAATTTGCATAATTACAATGGGTATTCTGGGGCCTGACTCTCCTTTCCCTTACACCATCTGAAAAAATAAAGATTTACCCCAATTTTACACCTGAACAGCATTTTATTTTATTTTATTTTATTTTATTTTATTTTATTTTATTTTATTTTATTTTATTTTATTTTATTTTATTTTATTTTATTTTGTTTTGTTTTGTTTTGTTTTGTTTTGTTTTTTGTTTTGTTTTGTTTTATTTTATTTTATTTTATTTTATTTTATTTTATTTTGTTTTTTGTTTTATTTTATTTTATTTTATTTTTATTTTATTTTATTTTATTTTATTTTATTTTATTTTATTTTATTTTATTTTATTTTATTTTATTTTATTTTATTTTATTTTATTTTATTTTATTTCATTTTATTTCCATCCTTTCCTCCTCTCATGGCCAGCTCTGAGCTGGGGGCAGCTGCTGCTCTCAGAGAGGCAGCAGAAAGGATAATTTTCACCAATATTTATAAAAAAAATCAAATCAGCAAACCGTGCAGCAGAAATGTAAACCTAAACAGAGGCTGTGGACAGCTGTCCTCGTGCTGTGTTGTTTATTTAGGATGTTCTAAAACATCATTAGTTTAATTGCGTATATATTTAAACGCAGCGTTCCAACGGTTGTTCTGAATGCGCAGCTTGTTGGAGAAAATGAACACAATCTATTTCCCTCCAAAGCCTTTGGAATGAGTAAATCAACATCATTTACAAATTATATTACAATTTCTGCCACTGAATCGGCGAGTGCTGCGGGGAGCAGTTTGGTTGCAAATGTTCAGGGGAAAGAGCTGGTTTAGGACTTTGGGAATTGAGTAAATGCTGGAATTCTCACGGCAGCCAGAGCCCGTGGCCTTCGCTGCTTCCCAGCTCATTATTGATGGGAGTTTTGTGGGCTGACACTTTAAATAATGCTCTGCTTTTAGAAGGCAAGAATAATACGGGAAAAAAAAAAAAATAAAATCTGTTAAGCGCAAGCCTCCCATAAAAGTGGATTTGTCAGTATATTTATTTTATATTTTAAGTATATTTGGAATAACTTGGAATGAAAGAACCCGTGGTGTGGGGGGAGGTGGCTGAAGCTCCTTGACCATCAGAAATACCTGGAGCAAAAAATTCCTTTTTGCCTCTGCTAAGGACAAGAAAACCAAGAAAACCACCCATTCCCAAGAAAACACCTCCTTAGCCCCCAAATCCTCCCATTATTTGGGGGCACCTGAAAGAGTAAATTCACCCGAATACACAAAACATTAAAAATTAAAAAAATCCTTCCAGCATTTTTGGAAAAGCCACGGAAAACAAGGGCAGTTAACAGGGGGTGGGCAGGGACACTTCAGTGCTTTATTTTCTGCCCGTTTGTGGGAAGAAACAAAACTTCCAGGGAAAAAAAAACCTCCAGTGAAAAAACTGCTGAAAACCCACACATTTATCAACTGTGACAAACTGAGTAAATCATTCCCATCCAGCTGATGCAGCCACGAGTCATTCCTGGAATATTTTTGTGGAAAAGGGGAGCAGGAGAAGCCAAATTTGCACAACCACTGGCCTCACCTGGATGGTCAGGTGATGCTTTTTGGCTTCAGAACAAGAATTTTCATTTTTGGATCTTTCTCCTATTTTTCCCTTGTGTCTTTGATCTGGAGTTCCACAAAACAAAGCGATTCCATCACATCTCCAAATTCCTCCCTGATGTATCCAGAGCTTGTTTGTGTCCACTTGACTTCATAAACTGAGACTCTCGAAGATTAATTTAAATGGAAAATCAATCAGCTTTTGATACCAGAAAAATTGTTGGCTGTACAAAACTGCACAAGTGGATCGTAACTCGCCTGAGTGCTCTCACTATTTAAGTTAAAAATATTAATCTTAAGAGAAAACTAGATGAAACAAAAATTTATTGATCTGTTTTTGTGCTGTCCAGTGATGGCCATTCCCTTAAAAGGCAGGAAAATTTGTGTTAACTCAGCCCTTTTTTATGATGGTCATTTTAGAGAGGGGTTATTTATTCTGATGAATGGGCTGATTTTTACAGCAAGGATAACTGATATTAATAGAGGTGGACTTGGTTTCAGTGGAGAGAAAAGAGAGCAAAAAAAGGGATTAAAAAAAGGAGAAAAAATAGAAAAATCATGATCCAAAGCTTAATAGAGCCAAGGGGAAAAGATTTCCCCGGACCAAGCCCCCCAAACCAGGATTATCGTCTCATTTCTTGCATTAAATTGGTAAATAAATACAATAAAGATATTTTTGAGAAGCCAAACGTGCCAAAAGTCATTTTTGTCCAACAAATTAACAGGGAGAGGAGAGCCTGCTCTGACTGGAGGAGTAAAATGATGCCAATGTTGGGAAACCCCAACCTGGCCATGGATTAAACCCCACCCAGTACTTCAGGAAACACAACAAATCCACGGCTCCATATCTGCTTTTCCTCCACCAGGCCCACCCCAGGGTCCAGCACAATGCAAAAAAAAAACCCAGATTAATGAAAAACTGCAAACTGTGCCATTCCCACAGAGAATTCCCACTGGCATCTGCTGGGGATCCCATTCCTGGGTTTCCTGGGACTGGAAAAGTTGATGGAGTGGGCATAAAATGTGCCAGGGAGGGGTTGGGGCAGCAGGGACAGCCCCAATCCATCTGCATTAGCCCAGGCAGTGACAGGGACAGTGGTGGGAGCTGTGGATTTATTTTAAACAACCACTGCTACAAAACAAACGCCTCACGCGCTTTTCCAAGGGAAAAAAGAAGGGATTGGAGGGAGGGGGTGTGGGAAGGCAAAAAATGAGATTTTTTTAAATTTTTCTAATAGCAGTTAAATGTCACCATATTAATTCTTGCAGGGCTGAGAACACCCCACAGGCTTAACCTTTAGGATTACTTCATTCCTGAAAGGAAGAACAACCCTCTGCCTGCGCCAGATAACCGCGAGGGTGAAATCCAGATTTAGACATCCAGAGCCAAAATCCGTCCCTGAGAGCTCGGGCCTGGAAACTGCCCCGAAATCTTCCACCAAAAGATCCCCAAAGTGGGATTTTCATGGCAAACAGTGAAAAAGTGAAATCTGGGATCACTGGCAGTCACCGCTGTGAGGAACGGAGAGCTCAGGGCTTGGCCCGTGTTGGAGTCCAGGACGTCCCTGTGGCCACCCTGGAGGGTTTGGGGACAGGACAGGGGGTCTGGGGTCTGTCCCAGGGGCTCAGGCAGCCTCACACAGAGCCCAGGAGGGCACTGCCTCTGATCCCTGCCATGGCACTGAATGCCCACAGGGTGTGAGGAATCACAAGCTGGGAGAATTCAAAATAAGCAGTAGTTAGTTTATCACAGAGTGTGAATGGAGAATTCAGGATTTTTAGTGTATGGAGGAATTGGGGAGTGGTCCTGCCCTCCTTGTTCTTGTTCTCATCCCCATTTTCTGCTGAGCTGTGTCACAAGGATTGGTTCAGAGTAGAAATGACATGTTAACATAGGTAGTAAGTATTGGTATGATTCTGTAAATAAAAAGTACATTTTGGGTGGTGGTTGGGTCAGGGAATGGTACAAAGGGCCCGGGACCCTCTGACCCGCCCAGTCCTGCTCTGCTGGGGACGCCCTGCAGAGCTGGGACAGAGCTGGGAGATGATGGAGAATAAACAACCCTGGAATATTTTATTTTAATTTACTTTTATTTTTTTTAATTTAATTTACCTTTTTTTTTAACCATTAAACTGAGGACTGGGGACTCAGCCTGGCTGCTCTGGCTCCGGCCTGAGACCTTTTGGGCAAGGGAAGCTCAAAACCTGATTGCCTTGGGAACAGCAACCCTGAGGAGAATCTCAGGGAACAGCACCCCTGAGAGAAAACCTGATTACCTCGGGAACAGCAACCCTGAGGAGAATCTCAGGGAACAGCAGCCCTGAGAAGGAGAGAGAATCCCAAAAACCTGATTACCCCAGAGAGCAGCAACCCTGAGGAGAACCCCAGGGAACAGAAACCCCGAGGAGAATCTCAGGGAACAACAACCCTGAGAAGGAGAGAGAGTCCCAAAAACCTGATTACCTCGGGGAACAGCAACCCTGAGGAGAACCCCAGGGAACAGAAACCCCGAGGAGAATCTCAGGGAACAACAACCCTGAGAGACCCTCACTCAACTCATTCTGCTGCCCACTGGAACATCGTGATCCAGGGCTGCTGTTCCAGCATCCATCAGCGTCACCCTGGATCACTCTGACCTCACTGACGGATCCAAGATCCCTGTCCTGCCTCTCCCTGTCAGAGCCGTCCAGCTGGACACTGCCAAGAGCAGGGCTGGAAGAGCCCGTGGCAAACAGCAGAAGGGAGCAGCAGGAGCAGCTCCCTGAATTCGCTTCCCAATGGGTTGCAGGGAGGAAACGTTCCAGATGCTCGGCTGAGGCTGGGTGAGATCCCATTTCCTCCTCCAAGCATCTGGTGTGGTTTAATCTCGCTCCAGGTGGAGGGGAAAGGTCGTTCCCAGCCTAATTCCTGCTCTGGGCAAACCCTCAGAACTCCAAGGGGTCTTTGTATCCATGATAGTGAACCCTAATTAAACATCCAACCCTAATTAAACATCCAACACTAATTAGACACCCACCCCAACAGCCCTGATCCATGCAGGGAGGGTTCTTGGATTCCCAGGAAACTCAGACATAAATACAAAACCAACCCCATCAAATTTTTCCTCTGAGCCTTGAGGAAATCAAAACACAAATCACCACAGGCTGGGCCAAAAAGGCAGCTCTGGGGTGCTGAGAAATTTTAAGAAATTCCCTTTTAAAAACCATTTTTAAAGCCATTCCCTTTTAATCACTAAATTTTTTCCCTGCATGTCCATCCACAGGATGTGCTCAATTAAGAAAAAAATAAATTAAAGTAATTCAAACTCAGCCAAAGCCACCAAACTGCCTCGTTCCTCCTGCAGTGAACATCTGCTTCTTTCCTTAAATACTTTATTTCCATTTTTATGGAAATAAGCTTTACACATATTTTTATGGAAATTACGGCCTAAATTTTTATTTGAAAAAAAAGAGAAAAAAAAAAAAAAAAAAGAAAAAAGAAAAAAGAAAAAAGAAAGGCAGACAAAATTAGCCTGGGAGGAAATTGTGCAGGTAACCATTTCCCAGTGTTAAGTGAGAAATGCAGGCTGGTTTTACTGGTGTAACTGGGCTGGAGGATGGATGTGGATCTGTTGGATGAATGGAAGAGGAGCTGATCCAAAACCAACACAAAAATCAGAAAACTGAGGGAAAATGGGCTCAGGAGCCAGAAAATGAACTACGCTGGAATTCTGGAGGATCAGAAGGATCAAACAATTTATCAAAATGGTGTCAGAGAAATGAAAACCATCCATGAGGGGTTTCATCCACCCAGACCATCCCGCCAGTCTTTGTAGGCTGTCGATCCCTGCAGGGGACGCGAATGCAGGGAGCCAAAATTCCATGGCTCCTGTTACCCAGAATTCCATGGTTCCCACTCCCACTGCCCAGAATTCCATGGTTCCTGCTGCCCAGAATTCCATGGTTCTCACTCCTGCTGCCCAGAATTCCATGGCTCCCAACACCCAGAATTCCATGGCTCCCACTGCCCAGAATTCCATGGTTCTCACTCCTGCTGCCCAGAATTCCATGGCTCCCAACACCCAGAATTCCATGGCTCCCACTGCCCAGAATTCCATGGTTCCCACTCCCACTGCCCAGAATTCCATGGCTCCTGCTGCCCAGAATTCCATGGTTCCCACTGCCCAGAATTCCATGGCTCCCACTGCCCAGAGTTCCATGGCTCCCACTCTCGTTGCCCAGAATTCCATGGCTCCACTGCCCAGAATTCCATGGTTCCCACTCCCACTGCCCAGAATTCCATGGCTCCTGCCGCCCAGAATTCCATGGTTCCCACTCCCACTGCCCAGAATTCCATGGCTCCTGCCGCCCAGAATTCCATGGTTCCCACTCCCACTGCCCAGAATTTCATGGCTCCTTCTTCCCAGAATTCCATGGCTCCTTCTTCCCAGAATTCCATGGCTCCTGCTGCCCAGAATTCCATGGCTCCCACTCTCATTGCCCAGAATTTCATGTCTCCTACTGGCCAGAATTCCATGGCTCCACTGCCCAGAATTCCATGGCTCCCACTCCTGTCACCCAGAATTCCATGTCTCCTGCTGCCTAGAATTCCATGTCATCCAGTGCCCAGAATTCCATGGCTTCCACTGCCCAAAATTCCATGGCTCCCATTCTCATTGCCCAGAATTTCATGGCTCCTGCTACCCAGAATTCCATGGCTTCGAGTGCCCAGAATTCCATGGCTTCCCCTGCCCAGAATTCCATGGTTCCTACTCCCACTGCCCAGAATTCCATGTCTCCTGCTGCCCAGAATTCCATGGCTCCTGCTGCCCAGAATTCCATGGCTCCCACCACCCAGAATTCCATGGCTTCCACCGCCCAGGATTCCAGGGTTCCCACTCCCACCACCCAGAATTCCATGTCATCCAGTGCCCAGAATTCCATGGCTCCCGCTGCCCAGAATTCCATGTCTCCTGCTGCCCAGAATTCCATGTCTCCTACTGGCCACAATTCCATGGCTCACACTGCCCAAAATTCCGTGGCTTCCACTCCCACCACCCAGAATTCCATGGCTCCTGCTGCCCAGAATTCCTTGTCTTCCACCACCCAGAATTCCATGGCTCCTGCTGCACAGAATTCCTTGTCTACCATCACCCAGAATTCCATGTTTTCCACCACCCAGAATTCCACGTCTCCCACTGCCCAGAATTCCACAGCAGCTCATTCTCACTAATTTCCACCATAAAACCTCTCCTGGTTCCAGGGTCCCCGGCCCAGCTCTCACCTGAGCTGCAGGAAATGCAAAATGCGCCTTGAGGGGAGGGGGGCACTTGCAAGAATCACCGATTTTTTGTTTATTTTTTAAAAAATTCCCCCTTTGATGCATCCAATCGACTCCTCCAGCGCCGTTTGATTTCCCAATTCCGGCGTCTTTGCCAGGGAGCTGCTCCCACCATTCCGTGCCTGCTGTAGCACAGCAACATTTGATGCATGATAAATATTTGAGGTATTAGAACCACCGAACACGCGGCAGCCGTGTCGTTCTCACTTTTATTTTGAAGTGCCAAATGAGCGATTCCAGGATTGCTGCCGGAGGAGCCGCCTGCCCCATCCCGGTGATTTATTGCTCCTCTCCAAGCAGATCGAAATCTGGGAATGTTTTTATGGCTCAAAGGGTCCGATTAGGACTTATCAGCAGCAAACTTGAAAAGGTGGGGTTATTTTGGTGCTCAGCATTTGAAAGAATGATCAGGATTTGGCAGTGGCTGGGTTTTTTTTCCATTCTCTCCAGGGAAATGTGATTTTTTATCACAGCCACTGTATCTTTATTCATTCATAACTGTTGGGAGAATCAACATAATATTCCCTTCTCTCCATTATCATTCCTTAATAACTTTTTCTGCTTATTCCTTTTTTTTTTTTTTTCTTCTTAGCCAGCAGCTTAATATTCTCTTTGGACAGTAAGAAATATTATCCCTGCATAATGATTGGATTGACTCACTTTGTCCCTTTATCCTTGACTCCGTTATTATTCCTCCTGGATTTGGCTCCTGGTACTTGCACTGAACACTCCAAGAGTTTTGGGGGAAGTTTCACCTTTTTTACGGCTGCAGAGGTTCTGATGGGAGCATCTCAGCTCCACATCTTTTATCAAGTTGAGTTTCCTCTGGAGATAAAATGGGATTCACTGGGAGGGTCCAGCCTGGATTTTTACACGGGAATGGAGCGATAGGATAACGGGGAATGGCTTAAACTGGAAGGGTTTGGGTTTAGGTGGGATATTGGGAAAAAATTCTCCCCTTGGGAGGGTGTGAGGGGCTGGGATGGAATTCCCAGAGGAGCTGTGGCTGCCCCTGGATCCCTGGAAGTGTCCAAAGCCAGGCTGGAGCAAACTGGGATAATGGCAGGGGTGGAATGGGATGGGCTTTAAGCCCCTTCCCACCCAAACCATTCCAGGATTCCGAGATGACTCAAATTCTTGGATTTAGCTCTCTCTCTTCCACATGACCTTGAGCGAGGTTTTCTCCCCCCAGCTCCTCCAGTTTTTTTTCAGTTTTCCTGCCAGTTTTCTTCCCATTAAAAATGGGAATGGCACCACTCGTTTTGCATTCCGGGGCACTGTGAGCTCTACACTGTTTTATATAAACAGAGAATAAACCAGAGAATTCCCTGTTCACTCTGGGCTTTAACAGGAGGGAAAACTTGCAGGAAAGGGAAATCGTGCAGGAAGCTCCAAAATTTCAAAATCAGGGAGCAACATCCTCTACCCATCAAATTCCCCAATTCCTCCTCTTTTGAGAGCCTTTCATCTCCCATTCCCAGAATCCAGGCTGACCCAGCTTTGTGAGGAAAACCATGAGGGTTTTGATGATATTTGTCCATCCTTGGCACGGAATTTCTCCAGGATAAAGAGATTCCAGGACAAAGACATTCCAGGAAAAAGGTGTTCCCACGTTCCTGGGGCAGGAGAGGCTCCAGGGAGGGGATTAATGGGAAAAAATTAAAAGATTTATCAGGAATTGAGGCTTTTCTCAGAGGAAAAGGTTTGTGCACCTCCAATCTTTCATTCCTGGGGGTTTTCCACCCCCTTTGGGACACAAGGCAGGATTCATCCAGACTGGATTTATTTGGAATTTTGCAAAGCCCAAATCTCCATCCCTGTCCTGCTGTCCCGGTCCTGTCCTTGTGCCATTCCACAAAAATCATCTGCTGAACATTCCGGACAGCCAGAAATGGATGAGAGGGAGGGGAAAAATCCCAATTAAATTCAACCCCAAATATCCTTGTGGGATGTCCTTGTAGGATAATTCACTGACTTTAGTCGTGACTTTTCTCATGCTACAAATATCCAGTAAAAAATATCCTTTTATCCCTCATTTTGCAATGACTGTAACCCCAAAATTCCGTAATTTCCTCAGAGCAGGAGCAAATAATTTGGAAAATTTGGTCAGCACTGAAAACTTCCAGGAGTCTGGACGATTTTGGAAATTTCCACGTTTAAAAAGCGTTGTCCAAAAAAAGAGAAAAAGCAGCAAAAAACCAGCTTAGGTTTGACTTGACTTTAAATATAAATTAAAAATCTCGCAGCAGCTGCACAGAAGAAATTAATGATTTATATCGAAGATAATTTTAATAATTTACTTAACAAGAACATTTATCCTACAAGGGTTACTGGATATTTGCAGGGTATTTGTTATCCTTGTTAAACTTGTAGGATACTTTGGAGGATATTTGTAAACCCTGTAGGGTATTTGTAGGATATTTGTTACTGGATATTTGTTATTGGATATTTGTAGGATATTTATTATCCTTGTAAATATTTGTTATCCTTTCAGTATAATTTTAGGATCTTTTAAATTGGATTTTTGTAGGATATTTTTTATCTTTGTAAAATATTTGTAGGATATTTAAAAACATTTTTTAACCTTGTAGTATATCTGTAGGATATTTTTTACTTGATATTTGTAGGATATTTGTTGTCTTTGTAGCACATTTATAGGGTATTTTTAATTGGATATTTTTACAATATTTGTTATCTTTGTAGGATATTTGTTAACCCTGTAGCACACTTTTAGGATATTTTTTTACTGGAAATTTGTAGAATATTTTTTTACCCTCCAGTAGATTTGTAGGATATTTTTTACTGGATATTTCCATGATATTTGTTATCTTTGTAGGATATTTGTAGGATATTTGTTAACCCTGTAGGATATTTGTAGGATATTTTTGCAGGATTTTTGCAGGATATTTTTTAACCCTCTAGCACATTTTTAGGATATTTTTTTACTGGATATTTCTATGATATTTGTTATCTTTGTAGGATATTTGTTAACCCTGTAGCACACGTTTAGGATATTTTTTTACTGGAAATTTGTAGAATATTTTTTTAGCCTCCAGTACATTTGTAGGATATTTTTTACTGGATATTTCCATGATATTTGTTATCTTTGTAGGATATTTGTAGGATATTTGTTAACCCTGTAGGATATTTGTAGGATATTTTTGCAGGATTTTTGCAGGATATTTTTTAACCCTCTAGCACATTTTTAGGATATTTTTTACTGGATATTTCCATGATATTTATTATCTTTGTAGGATATTTGTTAACCCTGTAGGATATTTGTTAACCCTGTAGCACACTTTTAGGATAATTTTTACAGGAAAATATGTAGAATATTTTTTAACCCTCCAGTAGATTTGTAGGATATTTTTTACTGGATATTTCCATGATATTTGTTATCTTTGTAGGATATTTGTAGGATATTTATTAACCCTGTAGCACATTTGTAGGATATTTTTGCAGGATTTTTGCAGGATATTTTTTAACCCTCTAGCACATTTTTAGGATATTTTTTACTGGATATTTCCATGATATTTGTTATCTTTGTAGGATATTTGTAGGATATTTGTTAACCCTGTAGGATATTTGTTAACCCTGTAGCACACTTTTAGGATAATTTTTACAGGAAAATTTGTAGAATATTTTTTTAGCCTCCAGTACATTTGTAGGATATTTTTTACTGGATATTTCCATGATATTTGTTGTCTTTGTAGGATATTTGTAGGATATTTGTTAACCCTGTAGCACATTTGTAGGATATTTTTGCAGGATTTTTGCAGGATATTTTTTAACCCTCTAGCACATTTGTAGGATATTTTTTACTGGATATTTCCATGATATTTGTTGTCTTTGTAGGATATTTGTAAGATATTTGTTAACCCTGTAGGATATTTGTAGGGTATTTTTTACTGGGTTTTTACAGGATATTTTTTAACCCTCTAGCACATTTTTAGGATATCTTTTACTGGATATTTCCATGATATTTGTTATCTTTGTAGGATATTTGTTAACCCTGTAGGATAGTTGTTAACCCTCTAGCACATTTGTAGGATATTTTTTACTGGATATTTCTATGATATTTGTTATCTTTGTAGGATATTTGTAAGATATTTGTTAACCCTGTAGCACATTTGTAGGATATTTTTGCAGGATTTTTGCAGGATATTTTTTAACCCTGTATCACATTTTTTAGGATGTTTTTTAGTCTTTGTGCATTTCCTTATGACCCCATAAAATTCTCCTTTAGGAAGGGATTATTCCAAGTCTGTTGCTTTTTATTTTGCTCCTTGGCATCTTTTTCCACTTCACTTCCAGTAACTCCCACACTGGGAATCTCCAGAGCTTTAACCCCGGGTGTTTTCCACATTTTCCACCAAATTTTCAGCGGTTTTAAAATCCCCTCTCACCCCAAAGTGACAATTTTGTGGATGGGACAAGCAAATGGGGAGAAATTCTCTATTCAGGAGTTAAAAAAGCAGAATTTTTTAGGAACTCAAGGAGTGATTGTCTGAAAACACCAACGTGAGTGTTCAGGAAAGACTCTGCTGGAAGTGAGATGCAAATTCCATAACCCTCCAGTATTTATTGAGGATTAAAGGAAAATGATGGAAAAATAGAAAAAAAATCAAAATAAATATATTCAGGGGGCCATAAACTGCATTTTTAGACATTGTGGTGTTAAAGGAGCACTTATATAAATAAGGATATTTATACTTATATATAAGAATATTTCCTTATACATAAGGATATTTATATTGATATATAAGGAGATATATATTTATATGTGATATATATTTATATACAAGGAAATACATATTTATATATAAGGAGATACGTATTTATATAGAAGGAGATATATATTTATATAGAAGGAGATACATATTTATATAGAAGGAGATATATATTTATATATAAGGAGATACGTATTTATATAGAAGGAGATATATATTTATATAGAAGGAGATATATATTTATATAGAAGGAGATAAATATGTATATATAAGGAGGTATATACTTTTATATGAGCAGAAATAAATTTATAAAGAAGGAGAGATAAATTTATAAAGAAGGAGAAATAAATTTATAAAGAAGGAGAGATAGATTTACATATCAGGATATTTATATTTATATTTTTATGTAAAATAATGCAGGTGGCAAAGAGGTTCCCCAGTGCTGTGCTGGTGTTCTGACCCAGCCCAGTAAACCCAGACTGGGGGAACTGGGAGGGAGCTGAGGGCAGAATTTTTTCCCCTCAGCAGAAAAGAAAATTATGAGAATTATCCCATCATCAGTGCCAGGCAGAGTCCAGGAATTTAAAAGGAAGGGAGAGGGAATCATGGAATAGTTTGGGAAGGAATGAAGTTTATCCCATTCCATGCCCTGCCATGGGCAGGGAATGTTCCAGATGCTCCAGCCTGGCCTTGGGAAAACACAGCTCCTCTGGGAATTCCATCCCAGCCCCTCCTCACCCTCCCAGGGAAGGTGGGGGATCCCAAAATCCCTCTAAATCTCCTCTATTTCAGCTTGAAAACACCTCAGAAGTGGGAGAAATTTTGAGGTCTCACCAGTGGAAAAAAAACATTGGAGAGAAGATGGTGGGAGAAATTTCCAGGTCTCACCAATGGAAAAAAAGCCATTGGAGAGAAAATGGTGGGAGAATTTTCCAGGTGTCACCAATGGAAAAAAAAACATTGGAGAGAAGATGGTGGGAGAAATTTCCAGGTCTTGCCAATGGAAAAAAGCCATTGGAGAGAAGGTGAGAGAAATTTCCAGGTTTCACCAATGGAAAAAAGCCATTGGAGAGAAGGTGGGAGAAATTTCCAGGTGTCACCAATGGAAAAAAAAACATTGGAGAGAAGATGTCGGGAGAAATTTCGAGGTCTCACCAGTGGAAAAAAGCCACTGGAGAGAAAATGGTGGGAGAATTTTCCAGGTGTCACCAATGGAAAAAAAAAAATTGGAGAGAAGATGGTGGGAGAAATTTCCAGGTCTCACCAATGGAAAAAAGCCATTGGAGAGAAGGTGGGAGAAATTTCCAGGTCTTGCCAATGGAAAAAAGCCATTGGAGAGAAGGTGGGAGAAATTTCCAGGTTTCACCAATGGAAAAAAGCCATTGGAGAGAAGGTGGGAGAAATTTCGAGGTCTCACCAATGGAAAAAAAAACATTGGAGAGAAGATGTCGGGAGAAATTTCGAGGTCTCACCAGTGGAAAAAAGCCACTGGAGAGAAGATGGTGGGAGAAATTTCCAGGTGTCACCAATGGAAAAAAGCCATTGGAGAGAAGGTGGGAGAAATTTCCAGGTGTCACCAATGGAAAAAAAAATATTGGAGAGAAGATGGTGGGAGAAATTTCCAGGTCTTGCCAATGGAAAAAAGCCATTGGAGAGAAGGTGGGAGAAATTTCCAGGTTTCACCAATGGAAAAAAGCCATTGGAGAGAAGGTGGGAGAAATTTCCAGGTCTCACCAATGGAAAAAAAAATATTGGAGAGAAGATGGTGGGAGAAATTTCCAGGTCTCGCCAATGGAAAAAAGCCATTGGAGAGAAGATGGTGGGAGAAATTTCCAGGTGTCACCAATGGAAAAAAAAACATTGGAGAGAAGATGTCGGGAGAAATTTCGAGGTCTCACCAGGAAAAAAAGCCACTGGAGAGAAGATGTGAGGGAAGAGGTGGAGAGGGAGAATTCCCCGTCCTCCTGCTCCACTGGAGACGGGAACAGCAGGTGGGAAACCACAGCTGTATTGTCAAAAGGAAAAGAAAAAATAAAGGAAAAACCGACTTTTCTTCCAGTGATGGGAGACGAGATGGGAGCTGAAGCACATCCAGCGTGGCTGTCAGTGATGTCAGGGGCCGAGGAATGAGAAAATAGCTGGTGGCCAAAACATAACAGCTCGGGAGGAGGGGATGTCGGAACGGCTCAGGACAAGCGGCGCCGCTAAACCGAAGCAATGGCACAGAAGATCCTTAAACATCTTCCCTGGAATTCCCCCAGGGGAGAAACAAATCCTGCTGTTTTGAGGGCAGAGAGACAGAGAGGGAGAGAGAGGCTGGGATGGGGAGGATAAAAGTTTAATGCAGCAAGTCAGGCAGCGAAGGACAGGCTGGGGCGATTTACAATATTTATGATAAAATCATCCCGGAGAGCATCAATCTGCGATCACCTCTGCCGAAAACAAGGGATAAACAATGGCACGACACTGCCATTAATCTCAGGTATTTACTGTGGGCCTGGCATTGCCAGCTTTAGCAAAGGCCAAGGAGAGCCTGCTAACCGACCTAATTTGCTTTAATTAACTTCTGCTAATGGGTCTGATTAACCTTAAAGAGGGAAGGTTAAAAACCTCCTCAAAGCAGAGTACAAAAGGTGTTTTCCTCGTGTTTTGCAGTGATAAGGGAAATGATAAGAGGGTTAAATTCCAAGGTTTGGGGAAGAAGGATGGATCCAGTGAGGAACTTTTCTGCTTTAGACAGTCCCTAAAGAGGCCAAAAGAAAATAATTAATATTTATTGCTTGAACATCTTGAAGTTTGGGCGGGGTAAACCCTGTGGAGGCTCAGACAAGGTGTTCTCTGAGTTGAGTCTCTCCTGTCTGAGGCAGCAGGAAAGACTCCAGGAGGTTTTCCCGGGACACACCAGAAATGGGTTTTCCCCAAGGAAAATAAAGAGCAAATAGAAGTAAATGGCCTTGCCCAGGAAAAAGCAGCCATGCAGAGTGATGGGAGCCCTGAGGAGAGGCTGGTGCAGGAGCAAGCTCTGAAATCAATATCAAGAAAATTCCTGTGGCCAAGGAGATCCCTTAGGGTCGGCCCGTGGTTCACAGGATGAAGGAAAACAGGCAGAAATTAGGAAAAATATGGAATAGAGGAGCTTTCAGATGTGGCTTCCATATTAATTAACCCAGAACATCCACAATCCAAGAGCAGAACTAGTTAAACAAAAAAAAAAGTTATTTTTGCCCTCAACTAACAAATTATTAAATGGAGTTAGTATTAAATACTAACTAACTAGTTAATAATATGTTAAATAACATAAATATTTAAATAGTATTTATGTTAAATAACATCAGTTCTTGTAAAACCTGAGATGTTGCTCAGCTGAAATCGTATTTCCACCACTTCCATCAGAAACTGAGGGGATTCTCGTGGACATTTCTGTGGGACACCAGGACTGGGACTCTGTTTCATTTCCAAGGCTTCTCCAGTGTTGCCCCCTTGCCATTTTAATTGCACTGATCACTTATTACAAACCCCAATTCCAAAGCCGCGTGACATCCAAAACCCCTCAGTTTTAAACCAAATTAAAAGTGTAAAAAACATCTCCGAAAGGACCCCACGTTTATTATTCACGACGTGTGGGGGGGACAAGGAAAGGGAGGATGATTTATGATTCTTCAATGCCTAAGTTGTCACAGCTGCTTCCCTTTCCCTCTGTTATTTGGGAAGAAAATAGAGCGATCCATCCTTAACGCATGAGAGGAGCACATTCCTGCTCCTGGGTGTGATGCGAGCAGACAGGCGCAGGAGAGGGACAGGAAAAAACTTCTCCCAAACAATTTAAGGTGCTCTGACCTGACTGGAAATATTGGTTTGTTGTGGGGAAATGGAGGAGCAGCCAGGCTGGGGGGTCCGGGTTGTCCTCACGCTCCAAAATGGATCGGGAAATAAAAGAGGGAGAAAAGTGAAGCTGTTGTGGTGATGGCTTGGGAGGGTTGAGCTGGAACAGAGACTGGGCAGAGCTGGGGAATAAAGCAGAGATTTATTGAAAGGGCTTTAGGGTGAACCTTGGGCAGGACAAGAGCCTGGGCAGGGCTGCACCCAAGGGGGACCCAAAATGGGCACAAAATGGGCACAAAATGGGCACAAAATGGGCAAAAAATGGAGCCAAAATGGAGCTAAAATGGACCCAAAAAGGACACAGAATGGACCCAAAATGGGCACAGAACGAACCCAAAATGGGCACAGAACGAACCCAAAATGGGCACAGAATGGACCCAAAATGGGCACAGAACGAACCCAAAATGGGCACAGAATGGACCCAAAATGGGCACAGAATGGGCACAGAATGGAACCAAAGTGGGCACAAAATGGAGCCAAAATGGAGCTAAAATGGACCCAAAGTGGGCACAGAACGAACCCAAAATGGTCACAAAATGGAGCCAAAATGGGCACAAAATGGACACAAAATGGTGACAAAATGGACACAAAATGGGCACAAAATGGACACAGAATTGTCACAAAATTGACCCAAAATGGGCCCAAAATGGACCCAAAATGGTCACAAAATGGACCCAAAGTGGACCCCCGGTCCCGAGGTCTCCCACTTTGATAAGTTCTGGTCCATTTGCACATTGGGGTTTCACTGTCCCATTGCAGCCCCAGGTTCTGCAGTCCCATCCTTCTCGTTCCTCCCTCAGCCCCCCTTGTTTGTGCTTTTGGGCTGAACCCTTGTCCCAGCTGTCCTTGGGGTGCAGCAGGAACAGGATTTGTTTTGTGTCCCTGCTGTGTGAGGAGCTGAGTGAGCCTGAGTGTGAGCTCAGAGCTGCACCCTGGGCAGCACAGGGGCTGAAAAACACCAAAGATAAAATTTAGGACATCACTGGTCCCCTCCAGCTGAGCTCGTGGCCTCTGACAACTCATGAGACCCTTCCAGGTCTGCTCTGGAAAAATAATTTGGCTTTTCCTGTCCCTTGGGTGGGATTTGTGTCCCTGGGTCTGTCTGGCATTGCCCCTCTCCCGCTCTCTCCAGATTTCCCAGCTGGAAACCACAACCAGGTTCTTCTTGGAATAAAGAACAGCCAGTAAATGCACCCCAAATGTGAAGATGTTTGAGGGGGCAGAAAGGGCAGCACAGGGGAGGTTTTTGTGTATTAAAGGAGGTGAAGCAGTGACCTCTTAGCTCACTGAAAGCAGCAATGAACAATTTGTGGGCATTGCTCTTAGCTGGGAAAAATGTACATCCCTGGACTATTTATTTCAGGCTGCAAACATCCAGTGGATGAGGATCTGCTGGAGCAAGTCCAGAGGAGGCCACAGAGATGCTCTGAGGGCTGGAGACCCTCTGGACCCCGCTGGGAGGGCTGGGAATGTTCACCTGGAGAAGGGAAGGATCCAGAGAGAGCTTCCAGCACATTCCAGGGCCTGGAGGGGCTCCAGGAGAGCTGGAGAGGGGCTGGGGACAAGGGATGGAGGGACAGGACACAGGGAATGGCTTCAAACTGGGAAAGGGGAGATTTAAATGGGATATTGGGAAGGAATTCCTGGCTGGGATGGAATTCCCAGATTTGTTGTGGCTGCCCCTGGATCCCTGGCAGTGCCCAAGGCCAGGCTGGAGCACCCTGGGGCAGTGGGAGCTGTCCCTGCCATGGCAGGGGTGGCATTGGGTGACTTTTAAGGTCCCTCCCAACCCAAAGTGTGGCAGAATTCTCTGGAGAGGGACTGGGGACAATGGATGGAGGGACAGGACCCAGGGAATGGGGAAATTTTGGTGGGATTTTGGGAAGGAATTCCTGGCTGGGAGGGTGGGGAGGGGCTGGGCTGGAATTCCCAGAGGAGCTGTGGCTGCTCCTGGATCCCTGGCAGTGCCCAAGGCCAGGCTGGGATAATCTGGGACAGTGGGAAGTGTCCCTGCCCATGGCAGGGGTGGCCCTGGATCACCTTTAAGGTCTTTTCCAACCCAAACCCATCCAGGGCTCCAGGAGGATTCAGGTCATTGATATTTTTACCCACAGCTCCATCACGCCCACACCTCTCCGTGAATTCTTCTTCACCGCAGCTGCTTCTTCCCTTTGACTCTACCATCAAAAAAAAACTAAGTCTGAGTAATAAAAAAAGGTCAAATCACCCCCAAAAAAGAGGACAAACCTCCTGCACAGGCTCTGTGTCCTTCTGTGACTTTGGCCAGGAGCAGTGGACAGCAGCTCTGGACGTGGCTATGTCCAGCGTGGTCAGTGGGCAGTGCCCACAAAATTCTTGCCAGGAACTCCCCCCTAGCATAAAACAAAGGTGGCAGTGATAGCACAGGGTTAAAATGTTTTAAAATCATGGGAATTGTGTACGATAGACTCAGGGGAAATGGAAAAAGAGGGAGGGCCTGGTAGGCCCTGGGAAAGGGAGGCAGGGTTGGGTAGGCCCAGGGAATGAACTGTCCTTACTAGATCATGTGAAACTGCACCTGCGTAATTAGTAAATGATAAATGATGTGATTGTTAGATGAGATGATTGTTTGGTAATTGAATATGATTATTGTTTAATTGCAATAAGGACCATGAGAATTTTGTTTGGTGGGCTTGGAAATTCATGCT